>NC_051162.1:161990979-162128216 GCF_013339745.2 Dermacentor silvarum | reverse complement strand
CGCGGTAGAGCTGTTCGGCAGGACGGAGCCGTCGGTGTATATATGGGCAGAGTCTTGGTACTTCTCGTACAACAGGGGTAAGGCGAGCTGTTTAAGGGCTGGTGATGACAGCTCTGCTTTTTTCTGGATGCCAGGTATTGTCAGGTTGATATTTGGCTGGGTAAGGCACCACGGAGGAATCGAAGGTCTTGCGGCAGGAGTGAAGCAAGTTGGTAATGATTCACCATGCGTGGCTATTCTTTGGCAGAAAGAGGTACGTTGTCTGTCCGCTGGCAGAGATGCCAGGTGGTGGTGGGGAGTCCGGGCAAGATGTCGTATATGTGTCCTTAATGCTTCAACTTCAATGTGAGTCTTGGCGAGGTGGTCTCCAGGAATTGCTATAGTCGCCACTGTGGATGCACTCCGAGGCAGGCCTAGGCAAATGCGGAGCGCTTGTGCTTGAACACTTTGTATGGTGCGCAGACTCGTTTTGTTGACGTTATTTAAGGCTGGCAAGCTGTACCGCAGGAAGCCAAGAAACAGCACATTGTATAGATGCAGCCTAGCACTTGTGGACATTCCCCATGTCTTTCCAGTGAAGAACTTAAACAGGTGACAGATGCCTGTTAACCGCTTCTTCATGTATGAAACATGATGGCTCCATGACATGTCTCTGTCAATTATAACGCCTAGAAACTTGTAAGATCGAATGTAGGGTATTCTTTGGCCATTTATCAATACGCTGTAGTTCGCCATGGGCTTCCGTGTAAATGCCACTAGTGCGCATTTCTCAGAGGATATTTCCAGACCTCGATTCCGGAGGTAAATAGCAGTCTGAGATGCGGCTTTCTGGATCCTCGCACGCAGTTGTAGGCGTGTTACTGCAGACGTCCAAACGCAGATGTCATCCGCATACATTGATAGCTGAACTCAAGGAGAAAAAGGAGAGTCAGATTAAACAGCACAGGGCTGAGGACACCGCCCTGGGGGACGCCGCGGTAGCTGTAATGTAGAGAGGTGTGGCCGTCCTCAGTGTTCACGAAAAAGGATCGCATGGAGAGGTAGTCGCGTATCCATTGAAACATCCGGCCGCCCACACCTACCTCTTCGAGAGCAGTAAGTATGGCTTTATGTGTCATGTTGTCATATGCCCCTTTCACGTCGAGAAACAAGGAAGCGCAAAGACGCTTTCGGCATTTTTCGTGCTGAACGTAGGTGACTAGGTCGACGACGTTATCTATCGATGATCGACCACGGCGAAAGCCCGTCATATGCCATGGTGCATTTCCATTTGTAGTGGGCCGATTCGCGCTCCCATGAGTTAATATGATCATCTTTAGAGGAAAAGATCCCCATAGCCCTCATGCATTGAAATCAGTAACCGTAATTGTGCCTCCACGTTTCTACTCGGTGCAGGCGCGCAGGCGCAGACGACGAGATGTGATTCAGGCGATCCTGAACCTCCCTCTAGGGTGCCTCGACGCCCAGCGCCGCCGTCCAGGGTGGAGACAACCCCGCTGGCGCCGCCATATTGAGTCACACGAGCTGAGACTCGGCTACGCTTGCGTTCATAAATAGTGTTACTCGCGGCACACTTACACGTGCTTTGCCTTGATGAGGATTTTTTTTATCAGTATCGCATCTGCACATCTTTATAACCAATAGCCGTTAACTCGTCGAAGGTCCAAGACGTAAATGTATGTCGCCGGGAACATGCCCCAAGTTGCCTAATTCAATTTACATTTAACATGCCGTGTGTATGTTTGAAATACGCACTATTTTTTTTTGCGCTTAGATGCTTGGTATATAAGGTTTGCGACCCCCTGTGTGTGGAAGTTTTTCTTTTTCGCTGTTGTATTTTGGTTTACACGTCACGCCTCCTTTACCGTAGCCAGCCACTCGCGCACGGCGGTTAGTTCCCTTGCGTTGCGCGTGCTCTTCGCGTTCGTTGCAATTATTTGACGATATCTACGCGCAATTTTGCTTTCTTTTTGCCCACAAAGCTGTGTGCTGACAGGATTCAGCTGGTGTAAAAATAACTGCGATGTGAAAATAAGGTTTAGTTAGTGCTGTAGAGAAACATGTAACGTAACTTGTCTGTGTCAATCTTGCGTAGTATACACAAGAAACCAAACGATGCACAAAATACATTTACTTATAATGTCTAGTGCAATCAATCATGAAACAGATATGTACATGAAAAATTATATGTACTGTGTGGCACCTAAAGGTTATGTTGAAAGACGAGCTAAAAAAAATTCGCAAGGTAGGCTCTACAAACAATTCGGATAGTGAGATTTTTTTTAATTTATTCATTACATGGGGGGGGGGGGTTCAAGTGAGTACATCAACCTGATTACACACAATGTAAATCGAAAACAAGAATGCAAACAAGAAAAATGTCACAGTTTCGCCCCAAGGGCGAAGCAATGAATGCGATAGCAACACAGCAATGTCATACGAAGTAAGGTGAGCGGCCTTGGTAGCAATATGAATTGTAGTAAACATGAGCTGATTGAGTAAGCAGGTGTGCTGCGGCGTAAGTAGACCGACATGAAGAGAGACTCGATGACCTCGAGAAGGCGCGTGTGAAACGGTGGTGTTGATGAGAAGCGCTTACCGTGGGCAGCGCGTGCGAAGGGACACACCTGTAGTGCTGCACTGCCGATCTGGGCAGCATTGCATGTGTAGCGTGCGTTGGAAAATGTGGCCCGACTATTACTAACTGAATGAACAAGCGTGGTGTGAGCGCGCACAAACAAAGATGAATAGATCACACTGAATGACTGCAGCCAACGACTGTCAAGACGCTGGCAGCGAGCGCATACGCCGCGCAGCGGGCGAAGGTACGTGCGGTCTATCGCTTCAACGGAAACTGAGCGGCGAATGCACGGCGCAAAAAGGTCAGAGCCATGTGGAGATAAGAGACGGTGCGGTCGAACGAACGACGAGCGCGGTTGTTGGCAGCGTAGAAGTGCGCCCCCCCCCCCCCCCGCTCCCTCCGGCGCTGGCTTCCCGCTCCCTTGCTTGCGCGTGGGAGAGATAAGAGACTGTGCGGACGAGCGACGAGCGCGGTTGTTGGCAGAGAAGTGCCCCCCCCCCCTGCTCCCTCCGGCGCTGGCTTTCCGCTTCCTTGCTTGCGCATGGGAGATTGAGTGCGTTCGCTCTCCGTGATAGCGCGCGTCCCCGCACGCTTCCGCTGGCGCATACGGCGCGCGGCGAAGATTTTATCTATACGGAACCTCACGGCGACGGCGACGCCGACGGCAGAAATCCGGTTGAAGTGTCCATATAATTGCTGTCGCAATAAAACGCAACCGCGGGTAATATTAATCAAGATATCCAGCCAGAATACATCAGCTACCATCGTATACGTCGCATCAGCCAAACACATCGATGGCGAGTACAGAACATTTTATAAATAACCATTAGAACACTGATAACTACATTGAAAAAATAAACAACACTGCATACATATCGCGTACAAAAACCGTAAATGAAACTAAGACAGTCAAATACAGATTAGCAATGTTTTTCACTTCGAAAATATAGTCCA
Organism: Dermacentor silvarum; assembly: GCF_013339745.2. Classification (NCBI taxonomy): domain Eukaryota; kingdom Metazoa; phylum Arthropoda; class Arachnida; order Ixodida; family Ixodidae; genus Dermacentor; species Dermacentor silvarum. The sequence continues at coordinate 162,124,681 of NC_051162.1, read as the reverse complement.
TGATGATGTAGGGCTGTTGACTTTAACAGACGGCGCCCATACTGTCGATTTCCCTCGTACTGGTCCTCTTCAAAGTGTTTCTAAGTACAAGTAAAACAACAAAAGTGATTATTGATATGAAAAGTTGTCTTGTAAATACAGAGAACCCATTACAGTGCTTAAAAATAAATTTTCGCAGAAGTAATGCTGTATTACCTCGCTTCACACGTTTCGAAGAAATGCACCGGCTACAACAGACACCATGCCAGAAAGCGCTGAAACATTTTGGTCCCATGATGCTCCTTAACTCTACTACACCTGGGCATACCGTGCACAGGCATTTAAAGACCGTCACAGTACCCACTACGATCGGGAATGAGCACGAATGGCCATCGGCTTACGAGCGCCACGCTACAAATATATTCGTCTAAAAAATCAGCTATATAACGTAGCAACCTGAGATCCGCAAGATATCTGCTGAGAATAGAGAAAATCACAATGCTTCGCTTGCCACGTACACAACAGCCGCTCTCCCCAGAAGAAGCACTGCGTTCTTTAGTCCCAAATAACCAGTAGCAAAAAAAAAATGTCACAGTTTCGCCCTAAGGGCGAATTAATGAATGCGATAGCAACACAGCAATGTCATACGAAGTAAGGTGAGCGGCTTTGGTAGCAATATGAATTGTAGTAAACATGAGCTGATTAAGTAAGCAGGTGTGCTGCGGCGTAAGTAGACCGACATGAAGAGAGACTCGATGACCACAAGACGACGCGTGTGAAACGGTGGTGTTGATTAGAAGCGCTTCCCGTGGGCAGCGCGTGCGAAGGGACACACCTGTAGCGCTGCACTGCCGATCCGGGCAGCATTGCATGTGTAGCGTGCGTTGGAAAATGTCGCCCGACTAGTACTAACTGAATGAACAAGCGTGGTGTGAGCGCGCACAAACAAACACGAATAGATCACACTGAATGACTGCAGACAACGACTGTCAAAACGCTGGCAGCAAGCATACGCCGCAGCGGCGACGCAGCGGGCGAAGGTACGTGCGGTCTATCGCTTCAACGGAAACTGAGCGGCGAATGCACAGCGCATAAAGGTCAGAGCCGTGTGGAGATAAGAGACGGTGCGGACGAGCGACGAGCGCGGTTGTTGGCAGAGTAGCGCGCGTCCCCGCACGCTTCCGCTCGGGCATACGGCGCGCGGCGCAGATTTTATCTATACGGAACCTCACGGCGATGGCGACGGCGACAACGACGGCAGAAATCCGGTTGAAGTGTCCATATAATTGCTATCGCAATAAAAGAAACTGAGGGGAAAAAAGAAACAAGAGACACACGATGTGTGCTTCCCGTGAAAAAGTAAAATAGGTGGTTTACATGACGAGTTGTAGCTAATGTAAGGCTATCTCGCGGCGAAGCATTTTCGTCAGTTCTTAAAATAAGGGTACTACTCGCATAGACTGCGCTGATCAAAATGGCAAAAGCCTATGCGACGCGCGCTCGCAAACCATAGGCTACTCAGCATCGGTGCAGTGCTTAGTTCGTGAGCGAACGTAGGTACGTGAGCGAGGATCAGAGAATACTTTCTTATTTATGAAAAACACGATGCGATAGTCTAAACTTTCATGACACTTACCTCGCAAATGTAGGGGCTATCCGTTGCCTTCCAGTGATACCGCTTTACTTGGGCTTCCCATCTCTTCCTTCGCTCTGGGTCCCGGGGGAAGAGTAAACAACGAAGCCCTTTACGCGTCGATCCGGTGCACTTGGGAACACAACAGCCCGTCATGTCGACTCGATGCACTTGACAAGCTTGTCATTCATGCGGCTGAACCCTGTCCAGCAAGTAGAAGCGTCAGCGAAGCATCCGTGCGCGCTGTGTCTCGAACTAAGCACCGGCACCAAGCACTCGCAACCGCTCGCTGTGACTCAAGATGGCGTCACAGCGAGAAAGCGGCGGCGCGGGTGCGGTCAAAGGATGGCACCACCCTGAACGGTGGCGCTGGCATCGAGGCACCCTACCTCCCTCAGTATGGTGGCGCCATCTATATCGGGCGCCCGTAAACGCATCCTTTCGCACACGCACCGTAAATTTTATGAATGACCATCGGATTTTTCTGAAAAAAATATGCAGAATAAACTTTACACATTGTCCATACGTACATCCTACATGTAAGTGCTTGTTTTTTTCATAACATCAAAATTTTCAGCGTTACAAAAATGAGAAGTAGCAACACGGCGGCACCTTTGCGGTTGCCACTATCTACAGTGTACTAGAAGAGTTGTAGTGCGCTCACAACGCGGCAGAGCTTGACGCACTTCGGGTCGCCGCCGACAGGTGGCGCGGTTCGCAGCGTCACCTGAAACTTTCCTACGCGTCGCGGTAGAACAGCTATCGGGTGTTGCTGTTTTCACCGTATAAAAGTAAAATGCACGACGTGCAGCGCACGAAAGTTCTTTTGGTGCACCTTCGCAGTTTGCAGTGAAATAAATTACTATTGTTGCGGCTGATTTACAGAGGGTTGGCGTTGTTTTGAGCCGGAGGCACGGATGAACTAGCCTTGTTATTCATGCTGTTCTGTTAAAGGCTTGATACAGCCACTACAGTCACGGTAGCAAAGGGTACTCGAGTTTTGTCTGCAGCTGATCGATAAAATAGTCAGTGTGGTTTCGCCACAACGACCGCACATCGGCGTTTCCAGCACCACCGCGCCGAATTTAACCACCACTTCGTTTTGTTTTTTGGTTTTTTCGCAGGTAAGGCGTGCAGCGCCTAGACATTTTCACGTTGCCCCATCTATTCACGAAATATTTAGTTATCACTGCTGCACAAGTTAAGCTGGTTAGCTGGTTATTTATGTATTACATCTTTCGTAACGTTAATGCGACATGAAATCGAAAGGATGAAAATACCAGGTACACCTGTGAGAAAAAGTATACGGACCACAAGGTCGCTGAAGCAACTCAATTTCTTCGTAATTACATGCATAAATTGAAATTGACAAGTACACTGGAAAGCTCGCAATACGAAGATTGGACTGCAGTCCTAAATTTCAAGTTGCATTCGCAGGTAGTTGAAACAAACGGCTTTATCGTGCAATCCCTGGTCCGTATACTTTTGTTCACGGGTGTACATTTATGCAATGCCAATGTTTATTTACAACGAAATAAAGAATGATCCCGGAAGCGTCGGGAGCAGCCGGTGAAAACTCCGAATAGCTACTGTCTTGTGCGCTTCGGCTTTTCTTCGCGGGTGCTTCGTCCCTTTCACACCTTTTCCTTTTGTTCCTGGGCTTAGGTGTCGTCTTCATCAGGTACTGTGGTAAATTCGGAAGAATCGTAGGAACAGCGTTTTTTGATAGCAGTGGCAATTGTCACGAGGTAATGCACACCTCTTTGCATTCTATAAGGTGCACAAGTCCCTAATTATGAATCGCGGTTCGAAGTGTAACTCACAGACCGCGCAAGATTCGTCCAGTGTCTTATCTGCACGGTTGAGGTTCTTCTTCCATTCCTTTCGTCATTCTTCATCACGTGGAACGCTGAGAAAAGACGCCTTTGGTGCATCTTTCACGCGACTGTAGCCAGTTCTGCACTCGGGTGCAAAACAGTAATTTCGACGGCGGCTAGCCATTCTCACTCACTCAGAGTGCACATTGAGTAAAGCGTCAAGCACTGAGCAAGCACAGAGGATACTGCTGAAAACGCCGGCGGGACTTGCAGTCGAGAGCCGACAACGTCGATATTAAGTGGTTCGTTTTCAGTAAGGAAAGGTTGGCGCTATCTTCTGCAGCCCTTGAGGGATAACGGTCAACGTCGCGATTCAACAGAACGCACTCCATACTAAGCGAGCGAAGTTTTCAGGAGAAACTGGCGGCAGCGCCTCTGGCGGGCGCCGAAGCAGTCGACGCTGAGTGCGCCGCGGCGCCGCGGTGCAGGGATAGGGAAGTGAGCACACTGCCCCTATTCTAGTACACTGTACCACTATCTTTCCCCAACTTTTGCTCTAGTGTCAGAGTCCCCACTGGCTTATTTTGTTGGAAACTCTATGTGCGGCTTGTGACCTCCGGGATCAGAAAACAAGAAGTGCGCCGGTGCAATCTCAGAGGCCGTGCGCGGCCTACCGGTCCTGCTTACCCCATGCACGGCCGCTACATACAACGCACAAGGTGTTGTATGTAGCGGCCGTGCCCCATCTGTGCGCGCTCTACACGTGAGCGTGCGTGGCGCGTCACGCTTATATTCTGGTAGTAATTGATAGGTAAACCAGCAAGGGCGGACCGAAGACGTCACCGTCCATATCTTGATCCCAGCGCACAAATGGACGGCGACGATGACTGGTCATACGTACAAACACGCGGTGCTTTCCCACTCCTCGTCTACTTGTGCGCTGTTGTTCCTAAGACACGGATAACGGGAGATTCGATGCCTAATAATCATCAGTTGCTCGTTCCGGCCAATTAAGAGACTCAAGCATGGGGTCTTTTTGCACTGCCTGGTGAGATCTGTTGTGGAGAGAGCACCGATCAAATACTCTCCTATGAGCGGTGCTTACAGAGCACGGGAAACTTTCTTTAGAAATCATCGCCATCTCACCGGCGTGTCCCACAAAGTTCGATCTGCATCTGGCTACGGCGAGTGGATTCGTTCGCGGCTGATACAAGTAATTCTGAAGTATTTGATGAGCGAAAACTAATATCAAGGAAAAAAATTATTATATTACTGTGCTAACGCTATTAATTACTTATTATTATTGCGATAGCAATTATATGACACTCTAGGCGAAATTCCGCGGTCGTCATCGTCGTCGTCGTGATGTTCCGTATAAAGTCCGCAGACGATAAAATCGTCGCCGCGCGCCATACGCTGTCTACATGTGCGAGTATGAGCATACGATGGTGAGCCGGCAATCGCGGCTAGCGCACACAGGGGCGAGAAGCGGGAAGGAAGCGAAGTCTTCCAGTCGCGCCCAACGAAGCTTTCCGGCGCACAACGCACCGGAAGGCATCGGAGGGGGGGGCGTTCTGCCCCGCGAGCCCACGCCCGCTCGGCTGGATCTTGAAAGCCCTCTGCGGCAGGGGCAGAGCCACCCCCCCTGTGTCTTCGCGGCGGCAGCCTGCACCGCCTGCTTAAATCTCATAAAGTAGGGCAGAATTAAGTGCAAGCTTTAGGCCTCACTCCGATGCCGCTTGTTCGAATACACGTAAAACGCAGTGACGTTCTTATGAAACAACCCCTACACTAACTTGAACAAAATTTGTTGCATTTCAGAGAGAATGGTAAATTCTAGGGTCTGTAGGGAGCGAAAATTTTAATTTAGGGACGGGAAATTTAATAAATATTGCCAAAAAGGGGTATTTTTCGAAAAGAAAATAAAGAAGCACGAAGTTTACTAAATCCTGACTCTGTCCCAAAAATAGATATCACAGTCCTCTAAGCTGCATCTATTAAAACATCCTAAGCGGACAAATTTGTATATTAATTTGCAGTTTACGTGAATTCGTTACAACGTTTGCGAGGGTTTTGCAAAAGTCCTAGCCACGTAATAATAGTGCATTTCATAGAGGTGTATAATACATCTATTTTGCTCTCTTTAGATGTATAATTTATTCCAGCAGCTCCACTTAATAATCATCTTCACCATCTGTTTAACCCTAACTCGCCACATCACAGCAACGCATAAGCATCGTCTTTAAAGATTTAGCAACGGGAAGTTGCTACGAGCATTGACGAAAACGTGTAGTTTACAGAATTGATATATGATCTTTCATTACTGAGTTACAGAGTTGTAAATCTGCCGACATAAATCAAAGTTCCGCTTCCTGCTGTCACTAAACTTTTTCTTTTGAATTCAACAAAAAATTTGGTGCAGTGGTTGCTGAAAAAAAAAAACGATTTCTACTTTCACAGCCTCGTACTAAATAGCAGCCCCTGAGCTAAAGCTTCCTCTTAAGAGCCCATTCACACTTTCCAACGACCAGTCGCAAGCAGTCGCAAATGGTCGCTTTTCTCGAAAGGCGACTGTTTCGGGCCAATCGCTCACTGCTCCATTTTTCAGTCGCCGACCGCAGTCGCAGAACAGCTGAACCAATCATATGCGAAGGAATAGGATGTCCGTATACGCCGAGGCTAATTTTACGCGGCGATGACATTGCAAGTACGTGAACAACATATCTCGAGACATTTAGGTTTAGCGACTCGTCGGTCGCATTTGTCAGTGTGAACATCGTTCGTCTTGAGTAGCTTTCTGGTCGCCAGTCGTAATCGGTCGCGGGACGCCGTATAGTCGCAAGTGTGAATGGGCCCGAAGAGTTAAGAGGGCAGAATCAAGAGTAATTATTTACACCAATAGAACATTGGTGCAATTGGGAACACGTTTGTACAAGGTTGAATAAGTCCACAAGAAAGTACACAAAAGCACGTTGGCAAGTAAATACAAGTCTTAATTCTGCCCTACTAGATGAGAGTTAAGCAGGCTGTGCAGGCTGTGTGTACCTGTAAAGAAATTAAGTTTCAGGAAATAAAAATGTTATTCACGCACCGGAAACAACGCAGCAAAAATCATTTTCAACTTTGTACATAATGGAGGGACTGCCTACCGCTCAGGACATGTCTTTGGTGGGAGTGAGAAGATCGTGTGTCGCATTGACGGAAACGAGCATCGTTTTATTCTACAAACAAGGAATTATATTCTTGATTTCGCCCTGAAATGGGTGACAAAAATTACTTGTGGTGGCGCTGGAAAATGAAACAGTGTAAACGAAACTGTCAACTCATGGGACCTAAATTTCGCATGGATGGTTGTCCCGTTCGAGGTTATCACACGCATGGAGGGTTATTTACTTGGAGGTTATCACGCATGGAGAGTCATCTACATGGATGTTATATACAATTCACGCATGGAGGGTTATCTTATTTAGATACACTGATTGTATTTTATGTGCTTTGTTAAGTTTTCTTTGCGTCAAAAAGTCATTTCTTATTTCCATTTAGCATGTGTTGAACCCGCCGGGATAGCTCAGTCAGCTAGGCGTTGCGCTGCTGAGTACAAGGTCGCGGGATCGAATCCCGGCCGCGGCGGCCGCATTTCGATGGAGGCGAAATGCAAAAACGCTCGTGTGCTTGCGTTGCAGTGCACGTTAAAGAACCCCAGGTGGTCAAAATTAATCCGGAGCCCTCTACTACGGCGTGCCTCATGATCAGAACTGGTTTTGGCACGTAAAACCCCAGAAAGAAGAAGAGAAGAAGCATGTGTTGAAAACGGCCACTGCCTTCATGCAGACGAACAGACGCGGTGCGTCAATTGGTCATCAAGTGTGCCTCCTTGACATGCATGTTGATGCACATCAGTGCTCGCGTGTAAGGTGCGAGTCGCATTGTGGGAGTGGTGTTAAGGTCGGTGACTCGCACTTGTATGCTGGATGCCGAAAATGCGTGCCGGCGTCACCGCAACACCAGTGTAGACATTCCTTAACACAGTGTGCCTGCTAGAACCTCGCACAAAAGTTTTGAATTTCGGCAGCAGTGTCAACACAAAGGCATCACTAGACTACACAGACTGCACCTGTAAGAAACACGACATTTTAGGCAAAAATAGGAGGGACTTGTGAAACTGATTATGGGCTGTGGAGGGCTAATTGGGGTCATAATTTCAGTGTTTAACACAAATAACTATTCCTGCAGAAACCCTACACACTTCCATTTTCATTCTTTTACCAGCACGGCATTGCCATCGTGTTCAGTAACCAGTGTTGCCGGCGTCCGTACTCAGTTTTAAGAAGGGACTACGCAGATCACTAAACTCTTTCTTTAAAATTTCTACTGCCTTTCTACAGAAACTACTGGACGTTCAGACGCTTCGAGTGCCATCGGGGACGCGCAGGAGTAGACTTCGTTGAACAGACAAACTTGTTGTAGTGGTCTTCGATGTCGATAAATGTATGAATTCGGATGGGCCATGCGGAATCGATCCTTTCATATATATTGCCAACAACACATCCAGCCTATAGTTCCTCTCTAGCTGTGCACATAATTAAGCGGAAATACCAGTGCTCCCCAACGGTAAGTATACGTACTGACGATAATTTGGCATCTCACTCTATGCTTTATTAGCTTCCGGCTCCGTACCGATGGCATGGTTCCAGGATTCCTCGGACGCGCAACAAAATCAAGCTTAATAGTATCGCCAAGTGGTCTTTTTTTTTTTTTTTTGCTCACCCAAAAACTCTAACTCCTTTGCACGTCTATGCATGGATAGCTGTTATCTAGTCGCTCTGTTGTGCACATGTAAATAGTTATATTCTCTAGTTTATCGTAGTCCCAACTTGCCCATAATCTGTGAGCTAGACCAGTTAAAATTTAATGAGCACTAAAACTAACGCAGCTTCGTTGTATAGGTTGGGCTGACACTCCACGAAAATTTAAGGTATATATATAACTACTGACGCACGCGTCAATCAGCCTGGTGCAGTGTTAACACCGATATGGTCAGGTGCAAAGCACGCTGACCATATCGTCGAAAGCCGTTCGTGCGCTGCATCGGCCATTTACTCTCAAAGTTCACTTTGCACTCATCCGCAATACGGGCGCAAGGCAGATCCTTGCCACGCGCCTCTGCCACCTTTTCTGCCCCTGTAATCTCATTCTTGGGCAAGACGATCACGGTGTGGGAGCTAGCTACAAGTGCACCACCCGCATGCCCCTGTGTTCTCATATACGTGGCCACAACCACCAATTTTCGTAAAGTGTTGAGGATGCTATAGCTGATCAACAGCCCATGGCCTGTCTACATTATGTGCGTGTTTTGAATCCATCGCACGAAAATACAATGTAATTTATGATTCATTGCGCGTTCCAGGAATTGAGGCATCATACCATCATAACAGAAAAAAAAACAAAGATAATTGCAAGTTCATTAATTCCCATGAGAGTGGTTACCTGTATGTGTATTTCATTCTTGTTTAATGAAAATATGTGCACGTATGAACGTAAAAAAATTGCCGTGGTTGAACGTGGTTAAGCCAAGTTTGTCGATCGAGCAATAACACGGTTTTTGCTTGCTTCGGGGAAAGGACACAGACGCTGCTCGGCACTGTCAGCGACTACCGCGTCTACAATTGCACCACAAGACAACACACGCGCTGCTCGGCGCGGCAGCAGCAGCGAGCGAATTAACCTTCATGCTGTGTCTCGCTTCAACGCGAACTAAGCGTCGAAAGCACAGCGCATACGATGCTACGAGCACTCGGCGGACATTGTACACATCGCAGATAGCTTTGAAAGTGAGGCAGGCGCGACCGCCCATCGCCGATCGCTTTTAGGGAGCCTACATGCAACGTCGTTGCATGTAGGCTCTCTAATCGCTTTCAAGATATGGGCGCCCACGCGGCGTACGCAGCAGCCGCCGGCAGTGGCCAAGGAGGCTTAAAAAAAAAAAAATAACCTCCTTGCGCAACCTCACGCAACCGTCGAGGTTGCGTGAGGCTCTGCGGAGCTCCGCCCTCGACGACCAAACCTGGGCGACCCAGCACGCCCGTGAGGCGGCGGCGAGGCAAGCCCTCGACGTCCCCTCATGGGAGGCTTAGGCCCGGCCATCTTAAAGTGCTGGTTCCGAAATAAATGTTATTCCTCCTCCTCCTCCTCCTCCTTGGTAGTGGCAGGATAAGTCCCACTTTGACCTTGGCTGAGCTTGAAGGTCAGCTTTACGGAACCAGGCGTTTTCTGGGTTTGTACTCGGAGTAGTAGAGCGCGCTATCGCTCTAAAAAAAATGTCACAGTTTCGCCCTAAGGGCGAAGCAATGAATGCGATAGCAACACAGCAATGTCATACGAAGTAAGGTGAGCGGCCTTGGTAGCAATATGAATTGTAGTAAACATGAGCTGATTAAGTAAGCAGGTGTGCTGCGGCGTAAGTAGACTGACATGAAGAGGGACTCGATGACCACGAGAAGGCGCGTGTGAAACGGTGGTGTTGATGAGAAGCGCTTACCGTGGGCAGCGCGTGCGAATGGACACACCTGTAGTGCTGCACTGCCGATCTGGGCAGCATTGCATGTGTTGCGTGCGTTGGAAAATGTGGCCCGACTATTACTAACTGAATGAACGAGCGTTGTGTGAGCGCGCACAAACAAACATGAATAGATCACACTGAATGACTGCAACCAACGACTGTCAAAACGCTGGCAGCGAGCGCATACGCCGCGCAGCGGGCGAAGGTACGTGCGGTCTATCGCTTCAACGGAAACTGAGCGGCGAATGCACGGCGCATAAAGGTCAGAGCCGTGTGGAGATAAGAGACGGTGCGGTCGAACGAACGACGAGCGCGGTTGTTGGCAGCGTAGAAGTGCGCCCCCCCCCCCCCCCCCCCCCCCGCTCCCTCCGGCGCTGGCTTCCGGCTTCCTTGCTTGCGCGTGGGAGAGATAAGAGACTGTGCGGACGAGCGACGAGCGCGGTTGTTGGCAGAGAAGTGCCCCCCCCCTGCTCCATCTGGCGCTGGATTTCCGCTTCCTTGCTTGCGCGTGGGAGATTGAGTGCGTTCGCTCTCCGTGATAGCGCGCGTCCCCGCACGCTTCCGCTGGGGCATACGGCGTGCGGCGAAGATTTTATCTATACGGAACCTCACGGCGGCAGCGATGGCAGAAATCCGGTTGAAGTGTCCATATAATTGCTATCGCAATAAAAAAGGCGCACCCGCACACACCCAACCGCTCGCAAGCGCTGCTCGAAAACAGAACCGAAACCCGTTGCCAAGCCCATGTTCTGACTTGGATTGTCTCTAGTCTGGCTACATCGCAACAACATGGCGTCATTCACGAGCGTCGACGCGTGAAGTCGTTGCCAAGAGCGGCAGGTGTTTGCTTTTGTCGGCTTCGCTTGCCGTCGCCCGTCGGCGCGCACCGCTTCGTGACACATTTGGACAATGCACTGATTGGCCCAGCCTGAGAGTGACACGCTCCATTAACAGCTGTTGACGGCGCATTTGACTCGAATACGTGCCGACACGGCAGCACGGAAACCGGAGCACTGATAGGCGCTGCGTAGAGAAGACGGAAACCATAGTCGCCGAGGTGGTGCTTCGATGGGGAACTGCTGATTCCGCTGTGAGCCGGCTGGGCCGTAACCATAGTGAGCGATAAGGTACGCGATGAGGGTCGGAAAGACAAGAGCATGATGCCGAACGGCTGCGTCGTTCCGCGTTGCCCCATTGCCGATATCGGAGCAACGTTGGCCTTAACGTCACACCCCTGGCCTTACCGAGTCGCCTAAAAGGAAGTCTGACGCGACAGTGCAACGGGGGCGATGGCACCGCGAATGTGATATTTCGCAGTACCGAAAACGGGTAACATTAGGTAAGTTTTGATTTGTTCTTGCGAGAGACATTTAGCTTCTTACGGCGGCATCTCGCGGGATTCATTCTTCGATCGCTTATGACGAAACCTTTTGAGATTTCGTCAGTTTGCGTAGCCTAACTAAACTGGCATATTCACCTCCGGAATCTTTCTAGCAAAGAGCAGACAAACCTCTACCGCGTGAATTTGAAACCTTGCGCGCAGCAATAAATATATCGGCGAACTGCGACGCCGCCGACAGTTATTGCCTCTCATATCGTGTTACGTCGCGGTAAGGGGTTAGCAAAACAAAGAGTGAATGATTACATACCGGTTGTCTGAATGGATGCGGAATAATGAATCACTCGAGTGAACGCGTTCGAAGTATCCAGAAGCCGGCAGATAAAAGACAAGCCTTTATTCTGATCGGTCTAATACGGCCTTGATGGAAATTTACTGAAACTTTCAATTTGACAGCACCCCGATCTCGCTTAATGTATGCAGAAAAGAGAGAGAGCGGTTACTCCAACAACTTCTTTCGTTCAATCATCACGGCCATCGAACGAAAGTATGCGAATCTATCAGTTTACGTGAACTTTGAGTAACTGATGTTTTCAGAACTGCATGTGTATGTGGAAATCACTTCATTGGGGCAGACATGAATTGTCCTTCCTTAAAGGGTTGCACAGTGCTTCTTTTTGTCTCAGAAGTTTGCAATTCAATGGCAATGAAGTGATTACCAACCATACTGCCACGGACATGCTGGACTAGTCCGCATTGGTTTGCACTCAAAGCAAGTTTCTCAGCTTAACTGGCAATGAAAGACGTAAGGAAGACAAGAACGTTTCTGAACTATCAGCTAAGTTCTATTCCCACACATGCACTTGCATATATAGCACGCACACACTAATAAAACGTAGGTACAATAACATCATGTTGCAGATGCAAGATCAGCATTCACATGCAAAGATACGCTTTTTCTTTTATAGTTATAATGCTACTGAGACCATGCTGTCACAGGTGTTTCAGTATTTTACAAATTTGAATGGTTTCTATGATTACTCGCTTTAGGCTGGAGTTCACGGGACCTAAAGAAGCTTCAGCTGTGTTCTTCTTTGCCTTTTGTCTATCGTTTGCAATTGAGCTATTAAACTTGCTTCGAGCTGTAAACCAACTAGCACGTTTAAACACCGCATTGTTCTTCATTGCCTGTTCAGAGCAGCTGTTGCATCTAAGGCTGCTCGTATGACGGGGTTTATCCACCATTAGTAACAGCTGGCATATTGCTTTCATTGCTGAAAGCTGTGCCTAAAAGACATTGGTCGTAAACTGAAATTGTTGCATGACTTTATTTGTTTGGAGACCTTGGCCGGGTTAATGTAGGCAATTCTGTTCCAATTTTCTTTTCCTTTCCACACTTCGTTGGTGCCCCCGTAGTAGTGCTTCACCTACTAATGACCATGATTGGCCGTTCAGGAGGTGGTGGATGATTAGAAAGGCATGCAATCGGGTGTAAGGGATTGCTACATTATACTGACCCTTGTCAGGCTAAAATGTTTACAATGTAATACATTTGAATTGGCCACGTAGGTATTTTTGTTCCCGACTGAGCTGTGCCTTTGTTGCAGAAAGGGAAACAAAAGATATCTGTTTCTTCAAGGATGGTAGACGAGTGAAGTTCAGCATGAAAAAGCACGCTGCTTGAAATTTCCACCGTAACGAAAGATATCTGTTTCTTCAAGGATGGTAGACGAGTGAAGTTCAGCATGAAAAAGCACGCTGCTTGAAATTTCCACCGTAACGAAAGATATCTGTTTCTTCAAGGATGGTAGACGAGTGAAGTTCAGCATGAAAAAGCACGCTGCTTGAAATTTCCACCGTAACGAAAGATATATGTTTCTTCAAGGATGGTAGACGAGTGAAGTTCAGCATGAAAAAGCACGCTGCTTGAAATTTCGACTGCAACGTTGACACTGAAAGTGTAGACATTCATTCATTCGTTTATTTGTTTTTCAGGAGACATTGAAGCCTGTGTAGGAGACAGCAGCGAGGGTGTCTGACCCACACTAGTGTTGCACCATGGCATTCTTCCGGCAGCTCCGAGTGATCCTGTGGAAGAACATTGTTGTGTACTCGTTCAAACGTCACTATGTGCTCACCTTCTTCACCATGGCCATACCTCTCATGCTGTCCGGAGTGCTGTTGTACCTTCGTAGTCTGGGCTTCAGCGGCGGTGCAGAGCCGATTGTGCGTATGAATGCTACCACCTACACCGAATTCACTCCGGAGTTTGCGTACCAAGTGCTACCCCCATATCCTTATGCACCCAACACAACTTACGGCAACAGTCTTATGAAAGCTGTCATGGGAAATGGTAAGTCCTTTCTCGTCTTGGACTTTCTGGCTTGTGCCCTGTAAGACATTTCTACACTCCTTGGGGCTTATCTAGTCCGTAATAATGGTCATCTATCTTGCTATCATTTCCTTTCTTGAGAGCCGTGGACCCGACACTTTCCTGTCAGGAACGCTGCTGATATGCACAGCCATTCGTGACCTGAAAGTAGTAGTGGGAGTGCAATATTAAAAAAATGTGGAAGGGGGTGCACACAAGATAGATAATGATTACTGGTTGGGGAAAAGATAAGCTTCATAGAGTTTGAACATGTTCCTCCGCTTACTCGAATGTCTGTTCACATTCGAAACTGCTTGCCATGCTGACTCATTGTAAACGATGCATGTTGTTTAGTGCAGAAAGTTGATAAAGAACATACAGACGATGAGACGCACACAAGCGCTTCTCTCCTTTTTTTTTTTTTCTGAGCTATACACTAGAGAAAATGTACCAACAATGCCAAAACTCAGCTCTTGCGGATCAGTTCCCAGCTGGCCATATTATGGTGGGGATGGATGGAAGGCAAAAGTCCCTCTGTATGCAGGTTTGGGTGTACATTAAAGAACCCTGTGACCTTAATTAATATGCAGCCCTGCACTGTGACGTATCTTGTATCTCCTGCATAGCTTTAGGAATATAATATTTACCAATGAATCATTCAACCACATTGACAGACCCTGTTTTTACTTTACATTATATTGTTTAATTTTTATTATACTAAAAGTAATTTTTGTCAGTTAAACTTGAAGACAGGGGCAGCTGCAAGAGCTTGCTAGAACAGGCAAAAACCTGGCTATGTTTTTTTTTTTTTGCAGTTTTGAAGTTCTAGCTTGAGCTCCTTCTTTGTTCGTTTTTTTTTTACATTAATAAATGATTAAAAATCTGGCCATGTCCTTTGACCTGATAATTCTGCCCAAATTAGTTTTCATTTTCATGAACTTATTAAAGAAATACATTCTTTTCAGTTTTTTTTAGGCAGTTTAGCCACTATATAATCAGAGAGAGCGGTTATCCTCTGGAAATTATTTTGTTTATTATTTTGATAAGCAAAATATGATGTGTTCCTAACGAAGAAAGTTGGGCTAGTTGGTGTTAATGCAGATGCTGTGACATAGTTACTAGTTCGAACAAGACTAACAGAAAAAAGGTTGGGGCAGGACAGAGCGCTAGTGTTCTGTCCTGTTCCAACCTTTATTCCATTAGTCTTGTTCGGGCCCTGTGTGCTCCGTGCTCGTGCTAGTAACTATGCCACAGCATCTGCATGATGTGTTCCACCGAGGAAGTTTTTTATAGTTACTTACTGTTATAAATTGTTTGAGAGCTTTCTTTCATTCAACAGTAATTTTTTATTATGTACATGGTTTTTGGAACATGCTTTTGGAAATGATTTGGAAAATGGAAAATGCATTTGGAAAATGATTTACAACAATACTTGCAATTTTTATTGTATGTCTATTTGCTGTTTGAATGATCATTTGTTGTCATCAAAACCTCGCAAGTGATAGCGCAATACTGGAAGGGACGATGAAAAGGTGGACAGGATGCAGTTTCAATGAAACTTGTTTACTTGAACGTGTTGGCACTCGTAGATAACGGATGGGTGATCTAAGCACAAAGAAATACGAAAGAGATCTCGCCTCTCCCCCTTCCCTGAAAATTGAAGAGAACACCAAAAAGATAAAGCCAGTGAGTCAAGCGCTCTCAAGATAAGACGGCGCATAGGTTAGCAATGCTATTGATGGAGAGATCACGTGCTGGTCAAAGTTTATGTTTCGAATATGCAACTTTATTATTAATATGCATTGTAATAACTTGCTTGTAAAATTACTGCATAAAGTGCATCGAATACTTGAGTCTTCCTTTGCTGCAGACACTTTCTATAACCAGCTGGAAAAAAAGATTAACTTTGTTTGTAACCTCTCTGTACATCTCTTAGGGATAATACAGGGCCAGATCAAACTACCAACCCGTGCCATCATTTTGTTGTTGTGCTAGCTAACTTGTGCCAAGCCCTGAAGAAAGAAGATCCATGGTTTTGCGAATGCTACCAACACAGTATTGTTCACTCTGCTGTCGAGCAAATCGGAATGTTTTTGAAATGAGCCTTATGGGAAGTAGTAAAAATAAATTAGCTAACTCCTAAGGTGTCAATTTAAGCACAAGAGCTTGAATGAAAAGGTTCTGGGCAGTATTGAGAAACTTCTTTTTAGTGTGTTTCCTTGAACATAGCTGTTGTGGGCTAATTTTAATTTCTTTTTTTCAAGTAAGTCAGCAGGGTTCTTACACCTCCTTGAAATCCTTGGAAAAACGTCGATTTAGGAAACAGAGATTCCAGGGCCCTAAAACTACTTGAAAAAAGTCCGAGGACACCTAAGCACTGCTTATGAGTTGTGAATGCCAAAGCATTAATGTCCATTTGAACGCCGCTGAGCAGTCCTTCGAATTATGAACTCCTCGCGGTCAAGCGAGTGCGTTGAGATGCTTGGCCAAAGACTCCTAGTTAGCACAAGGCCGGTGCACTTCGATACGTCACGCCATGCTACCTTGCCTGTCTGCCATAGAATCTAATTGGGACGCTCCCAAGTAAGCCGCAATGATTTTGATGTCACCGCTTTCGTCACGCTGGGCTTGGCAATGGAATTTTCAGTCCAAGTAGCCTGACATCATAAAGCAGAGTGGGAAAGACACTTGGCTTCTGAGCTTAGGGTCACAGGTTCAACACTAACCAGCGCCTATGTACCTACTGTCGAGCTTATTCTGTTTTTTATACATTAATTTCTTTATAGCGATTACCAGTGTGCAGCTAGAACGCAGGTGGGAGCTTGCGTGGACAACACAGGCTTTTGAGAATGAGGGTGACGTGGCGTCGGGGCAATGCCCTCTCCCCTCACGCAACACCTGGCGCACTATGGCGGCAGCATTTGTCCGCTTTCACCCGCTCTGTTTTGTTAAAGCGCGCTCCTGACGTGGTGTCACAGCCAATGGGAATTTAGGTGCCGTGCTTCACTTGTGCAGATGACGGACGCCGATTTTTTCGCTCAGTGAGCCATTTGACACTTTCTCATCACTAAATGTGCTGCTTGAATTCCTTTCAAACTGGGGCTGCAGGCAGCTTTTGAACATTCAAAGTAACAAACTCCGCATATATGCCATGGACACTGCCTATCGAGAAACAATCCTAGATATTTTCTTCTGAGAGTGTCGCTCAACGATTGTAATGTGGCATGTCCATAGCCGTCAATGGCAGGCTTGTTTAAATCACCGTCGCCATCGTGGAGCTCGACAAAGCCAGATCAAGTGACCAAGCTGTGTCGCCATTTTGTTGTTTTGCTAGTTAGTTCGCACCACATCCATCATTGCTCGATTTTTTAGCCCCAGGCTTAAACGCGACGAGTATCGTTGGCTGAAGTTGGATACCATTTACTTACCACCTTGCCATCATTACAATGGGAAAGTCAGTCTAAAGGGTTGCCCAAAGATCTTGAAGGGTGTGTCCAACTCAGCAGCTGCTTAGATGCAAGAAATTGCAGCTAAGAAATTTTACTCTTTATAACTGTATGAGTAGAATTAAGGTTTGGTCCTCCCTTGAACTTAGGCCTTTGGCATCCTTGAAATCCTTGCATTGACCTTGAATTGAGTGAAATGTTCTGTATGAACCTTCCATCAGACGGCCCTTGCACACAGCTATATTAGTGCCGTCAAGCAGGTCTTTAATGCATAATCTGCATTATATGTAAACTGAATTTAGAGATAGGCTGTAATCGTAAATGGTGGTTCCAGGGCAACAGCTATGACTGCCATCTCAGTTGAATCCCCACCCGCCACTACAACCGCCTTGCTCCCTCCACAGTCTTATCAGTAGCGAAAATGCCGAGATCCTCACGAGCTGCCATGCATGCTTTATTTGTCTTGCATGCCCACATCACTTCGCCTGGCAACTTATTTTGGCAAAACTAATGCCTAGAATGGTTATCTTGAGTATATGGTCGTTGCTTAATCGGTCCCTAAAGCAGTTTGGACAAATTTTGTGAATGCATAGGATATAGCTACAGTAAAACATTCGGGCCACAATTTAAGTGATGTGTCTCATATTAAGCGACCTACGGATCATTACAAGTTATCCTTCTCCCTAACCATGCATTTCCTCCTCACTTCGTTTGCCGAGCGATCAGGGCTAAGCTCCGCCTTCACTGGCTGTGTGTCATGATGGGACATCATGTCGTGTACTTCCGGTGTCTTGGATGCAGTGTGCGAGAAGCCTCTCCAACCTCTCCGCTAGCCACCTGGCTGTCAATCTCCAGCGAGAGGTATCCAAACAGCATGCTTTGTGAGCGTTCTGTCGCAGCACCAAGTGTCTGGTATGCCGGTAGACGCAGGCGAGCGGGGCATTTTGACAGATGGGCGGAGGCGTAAACGTCACTGGCCTGCACAGTGCAGCCACCTGGTGGCGCAGAGCTCAACTAGCCAAACAGAAATAGTATTGCTGTAAGCAAGTGTAAAACATTTTAAACATTTAAAAAGACAACTTGTTCACGATTATAATGCTGCTGAAAATTTACACCAGCAGATAAGTAGAATATACTTGGTTACTGTGCTATTGGGAAGATGGCATGCCAGCGCGGGCATGGCATGGTCACAGGCAACCTTTGGGCTACCCGAACAAAGAGAAGCCCCAGGCGCGGAGGTGCTGGGCAAGAGGAACGAACGAGACACTTCCGAGGCTTGTGGTGCGACTCCGGGCCAGCCACGTGATCCTTTATTATATATAGAAGGGTGATGTCACGGTGACATAGAGTTACACAATGTGGCCAGACTAAAGTGCTGGCTTAAGCAGAAGTGAAACCGAACCTGATACACGACGGAATAGATATTGCTATATTAGCCCTGTGTTTGTCTAGTGGAGCTCTGCACCACCAGGTGGCTGGGCACCCTGCGGGTCGCTTGCGCCTCCGCCCATCTGGCAAAACGCCCAGTCTGCCTGCGTTTACTGGAATGCCAGACATGCTAAAGGCTTAAGCACTCTATTGGGGTAGTAATCCTCCAGCGTGAAGTGACGGTCGCAAGCACGTAGGTCCTGGCGCCGATCGGATACCGACAGCCCGACATGCTGCTGCCACTCTGCTTGCCCTTTGCCTTGCAGAAGGACCCGATGTTGCAGCTTGACATGTTGCTAATTGCTAGATTGGCAGCCCACAGTGCAACAAGGGTGATTCATGGGCACCGCGAAAAGAAACCTCGAGACCAACACTGACCACACAGCTCGCGTCAACACAGAGCACGTTATAACACAAGCAGATGACACGATGTGCCAGAAGTGCTTGAGTGTAGTGATAAATTCTCATGTATTCTCTTGCTGTTTACTTTTTTTATGTAGAAACATGTTAACCAACATTCCAACGATTATGAACAACATTTATTCAACATGAAGTTGGAAAAAATTATCGATGACTCAAGCTGGGTAGCCAATCGATAGCTCGCCCAACTGGCGTCACGCGTGCCAGCTGTGTAGATTGTAACGGGGCAGCTGAAAACTCAGCGGAGCAGTGCTGTTGCGATTGGTAATGATGAACATTTTTAAAACCTTGTTATAAATTACATGCTTCACGTGGAGTGCTTTTATGCCGGTGGTCAGAAGGACTACCCTAACGACTCAGTACGTTTGTTCTAAATCGTGAAAATACCAGGGTCCCTTTAAAGGTCAACTGCTAAAAAATTTCACTTTGGCTGAGTTGGTTATAAATTATTAGTAAAAATAAAGAACCAACTTCGGTGAGTCAGCAGAGCTGGCAATTGTCTAATTTTCTTATTAGCACCCTGTAAACAGCACTTCAGCATATGACACGCACCCCTGGTGGTTGGTAGCTACGACGCATGTCCCAGCGCCTTGCCTCCATGATGTTTCAGCGTGCTGTGAGCAGCCGTAGGTGCTATTTAATCCTAAAGGTCAGGTCAAGGAGTCATGCAGTTTGAGTCATGCATCACATGTGCCGAGTTGTAATGGTGATGTTTTCTTCGATTTTAGTTTCAAAGGCACCTACTTTTGCGAGCCTATCATGGCTCATCCACTCGTTTTTCAAACATTAAAATTTGTGTGGAGGTTGCTCTGCATCGACATTATCTGACTTTAGGCCTTTCACATGGCGTGGAATGTTGTTGCAGCTGACCTTCAACACCTATTTGCATCATCTCGTGTACGTAAGCGATGACTCCTTAGAAATGTGTGTCCATTAATGTCACAGCATGGCAAGCGTCGAGTCAGCTGGCATTTGATCAGATCTTAACTTTTCTTGCAGCTCAGCGAAATTTAGCCCTCTATCCTCAGGGAACAAATAAATCAGTTGGATGCTTCTCAGTATTCTGTGCACATTGTCAATCAGAAGTTTTGCAATTAAATTGATGTTTCAGGAGTGGATAATTGATGTTTAATTATTAATTAGTAACATCACGAATAATTGTCTGAGCTGCTCAAGAGGACTGCGAACACTACCTTGTCAGTTGTGTCCGCTTAGGTTGCGCTTGCTTTCGTTAAGACCTTAGCAGAAATTAGATGAAACACTCTGTAGAGAAATTGAAACTTCCTTGTAGAGATGTGAAATTCTTGCGTTTGAGTTTTTGCTCAGCATAGTTGGTTGTCTATTTGTTCTAGGATGCAGGTTGCATTGTTAACGAAGCACTGGTAGAAAAGCATAGCGCCTTTACTTTCATGCATACAAGTTGCAGCGGAGTGTTTCTTATCAGCCCGAGAAACAAATCTTATTTTGAACTTTTTCCTGTCAGATTTCACGATCATCATCATCAGCCTATCTTTATGTCCACTGCAAGACGAAGGTCTCTCCATGTGATCTCCAATTACGCGTCTTGTTCCATTCCATTCCAAGTTGCGCCTGCAAATTTCCCCAATTTCATCCTCCCACGTAGTTTTCTGCCATCCTTGACTCTTCTCTTGGTACTCATTCTGTAACTCTAATGGTCCACCCGTTATCCATCCTACGGATTACATGGCCTGCCCAGCTCCATTTCTTTCTCTTAATGTCAACTGGGATATCGGCTATCCCGGTTTGCTCTCTGATCCATGCCGCTCTTTCCTGTCTCTTAACGTTATGCCTAACATTTTTTGTTCCATCACTCTTTGCGCGGTCCTTGTTTCCGAGCTCCTCTGTTAACCTCCACGTTTCTGCCCCATATGTTAGCACCGGTAAAATGCAATGATCGTACACTTTTGTTTTCAATGACTGTGGTAAGCTCCCAGTCAGGGTTTAGTAATGCTTGCCATATACACTCCTACCCATTTTTATTCTTCTGTAAACTTCCTTCTTACGTTCAGGGTCCCCTGTGAGCAATTGGCCTAGATAAACGTACTCCTGTACAGACTCTAGAGGCTGACTGGCAATCCTCAATTCTTCTTCACAATATTTCACAATACCGCAGGCGTAGTAAACTTCATGGAACTTGGATGCCCTCGAAAGGCCATGATCTTATCTCACCTGCTTGAAAGCTGGGAGTGCAGGGCAACGATAATCTGCTTGTGATTGCTGTGTAAGCTATCTATACACATTGTAAAGGACTGAATTCTGATAAAAAATACGGAGCAAAGAGCAACATGTAGCACTGGTGTGATGGCTCAAGCTAGAGATCCAAATGCATTCTTTACATAATTTTCTGCATATTCGCTTCTTATTCAAATAAACTATTACATTACTACTATAACAAACCTGGTCAACTTGAGGGTCCTGGTCACCTTGAGAAGCAACCATCATTATTGCTCCAACTTGACTTTCTTAGAACTAATTCGTTGCAGTGCCACTGTAGCTGTGTAGTTGCGCCTCCAACCCTAATGGCATGCTGTGGCTGCCACACTTGAAAAGTTGAGGGTGAAGCTTGATGTTCCTGCCATGGAGATTTTCTTAGCTTGTAAAACAAGCAGTGCATTAAGTGACGGCAACATGTTTTTCTTCATGATGCTGTCATCCCAGTGCTTTAAAAAAGCTGGTCGTTGTACCTGACCGAGGAATTCTGGCCAGTATATGGAGATGGGGTATAGTGGGTCTGCATCCAAGTCCAGTAACGGCATCTCGCATATTTGAGTGTCGAAGAAAAAAAAAAGTTTAACCTGTGTGTGTTTGTTGGTTTCATACGAACATCAAAAAACACTTTCAAACCATTGCTGGCTCAGGGAGACATTAGTGGGCTTGGTGAGAAAGTTCAACGACGAGGCTGCTTTAATGAAACTTCTCGCAGTTGCTGTTCTGTATCATCCATTGCTCGCTACCAGCTGACTGGTGACATGTGACACCGGATGGTGACTGGTGATAACAGAGGCTGGTTGCTGGCTACCCTGACCAGTCATGAATCATGAAAAATAAATGAAATAGAAATGGAACTGTATTATTCCAGCTAAGGAATTCAGTGCACAAAAATAAGAGCTGCCGTAGTCTTGCTTTGTTTCACCGTGCTCACTTTTACTTGGAAAGGGAAATGCAGAAATGGAAGCGCTGTGCTAATTGCACCACCTTGTGTCAAACTGTCGAGCTGCACCAACCTGTGCCAAAACACTAATTTCGAATGAAATCGCCAAATTTAGCACGCTGTACGTGTTCAGGGTCAACGACACAGCCATAGACATGCGTTGGCTAGTGCTTAGCCTTGCAATCCAAGCCTAAGCAATCCATTTCAGCGTCGGCATCCTTGGAGTGTGGGTGTGTTTGGTGGCATAAGGTTCCAGATTAATCCCTGGTACCCGCGTGTCTTCCAGAAAGTTCTAGACAATTCGCGTCGCTCATACAATCAGATTGCATGAGCGTCAGTGACAAGAGAGAATGGATAGAAGCATCGATAACATTCGAGAAACTTCCGATACATGCAGGCGCGTCCTGTGCCTAGCGATAACGTTTAACATTTGTTAGCCGGTGAAAAGCGGTCACCGGTGAAAGATAAACACCTTTCACCGGTGACCACGTTTTCACGGGAACTGGAAAATAAAGCGTATCATCCGACATATTATCTAATCAAATCATATTATCGGGAAAAGAAATAAAAAAAAACGAATCATCCCGAAAAACTTATTATGCATAATCACATCAACGTGGTTCCACTGTACGTGTTTGCATATACGTTGGCCAGCTAAAGATGAAGTGGTGTTCATTTCAATCTGGAAGGAAAGCTGCGCTGAATGAATAAGTTCGTATCGTCTGCACAGCGTGCAGCTCATCAATTTTGTTATACATTTTAGCACTCGCTTGTGTGCCAAATACATCTTCATCGATAATGGGCGAACTTTGTGTGTGCGATGTCCAATTTGACACGTGCACCACGTCTGGTCACCGAGATGATGATGCAGCATGGCGACAAATCACCTGCTCGTTTTTATGAATTTCTTGGTCGCAAATATCCAATAGCAACCACAATCGTCACTCACATTTACACTCCAGCTACTCTATTTTCTGCACGACCACACCACACAAAATCAGGTTTTTGCCGCCGCAGAACGCAAGCCTTGGTTGGCACGTACGTAGTATACACAATGTACTAGATGACGACATTTAAGTCTTATACTACTGGCATGGGGATGCATTGTCACAGATATTTTTTAAAAATTTCAGGGCCTTGTTCTTGCCTTGTTCTTGCCTTGTTCTTGTTTCAGGGCCTTGTTCTTGTTCGTGCATGATGGCCAGTGGATGACAATTAATAGGCAATCACTTACCACCTTGAATTATTCGTAGATAAATGCTTGCACATGCTTGCACATGCCTCCAGGGCTGCGATTTTGTAGCGATGCGTTTTCCTGATGCTAATGCCTTTCGGTGCTTTTCATGTTTGTGAGTTGTCAAGCGACAGGGTGAAGTATCGAACCTGGCCGCTTACGCACGCGAAAAGCGCCGACAGGCATTAGCATTGGAAAAGACATCGCTACAAAATACCGGGCCAAATCTTCTTTGAAATGAGGAATCGGCAGTTGTTGACACTTGCCACCCGTCCCGTCGCTCTCGGGCGCCTTTGTAATGATTCCAGCCTTAAACGGTTACCATAATGTCCCCAGACCCTGTGTCCAACCCTGTGAACAACAGCTTTCATCATTTTCAAAGTTAAACCAGGAATGACAAGCTAAAATAATCCGGTGCAACATAAAGCTAGATGCAGGTGACACCATATGTCAAGCTTGTAATAATTTTGTTGCTGCTTGTTTTCGAGAAAGTTGATACCTTGTGCGAGATGCACAGCTACATCGTCACCGACTGCGAAAGGTGAATTTGTTGTAAATTTCAAATTCCACCAGATGACATGGCAGCATGAAAAGTGAAGGCGAGCAACTTCCATGTGGCATTAAATCTGTATCTATGTATCTGTATCTGTATCTAAACAAATCCACTTTTATCTGAATGAGCCGGAGAAATGGACTCTCTATCCACATGTATGGAGATGCAGATGCGAGCACGGGCTCGTGCAATCTGATCAAGCAACGTTTTTTGAGAATTGTAACTCGCCAGTTTATAGTGAACCGACTTTAAAAGGTGCTGTGTGACTAGCATTTTGTTGAGTAAGAGGAAAATAAAGGTACTATGGAAAGGAAGGAAGGATTGATAGTTGAGGCTTTTCTCGTAGTACTGCCCCAGCTAAGTGGAACCAGGGTCGTTTAATACTTTCTATCTGGTCACGAAACTTCCGCGTGACACTATGGGAGAGCGTCATACAGCGCCCGTAGTGGACGCATTGTGGCGCTGGCGCAATTAGAAGGTGGACTGGAGCAGGACGCTGAACGAACGCAACAGGCGTTCTATGCGTACGGCCGCTATTGCGCAAGGGTCGACTGCCTGTATCTTCATGTGAATATTGTCGACACACCGTTCAAATTGGCGCCCCGTTTCTGTACAGTGTTCAGAAACTAGACGCGAACAATTTTGAAACAACTACAACGCCTTGTTTCATCTCGAAGTTCAACTGCGTTCGCAACAGCAGCTTAATTCATAATTCAAATTGTACACTTGGACTTCTCCATCGTTAGAAACCGACTACACAGCAAGTTCACATCGCACTAGTATGTAATTGCACGTAAAAAAACCTGCGTTTCAAACTAAACTAACTGATTACTAAACTCATTACTAAACTAACAAAGCTAACCAACTGATTAACTAATGAAACAAATAGGTAATTACTAAAGTAATTATCAAACTAATAACTAACCTAACTTACTAATTAATCTAACAACTATGTTAACTAAACACAATAATAAGTAACGCAACAAACTGCAGTAACAATACCAACTCAACCAATAAACTAATTACATAATAATAACTAAGTAATACACCAATTTATAAATAAGGTAACTAACAGAACTAATTAACTAATCAAGCTAAAAAAGCTAACCAACTGATTAACTAAGTTCTGTAACTGAAATAACAAGAATTCATCAGCGCTTCCACTCCGTGAAGATCGTTAACCAGCGAAGCTGAAACGTGAAGCCCCGGTGTTTATCACTGGATTAATCCCGAGGGTTCATTAAACTATTTCTCAATTATGATGTTACATACACATTCGGCTGCGATGGAGAGAACTACGCCAGTGATGGTATACCCGCATTCCGCCAGCGGCATGGTTAGCAGCATGGTTAGAGTGGCTCGGGGGCATGGTTAGCAGCATTTGCCCGCCATTCCCGCTTGCGATTCTTCGAAATTAAATTGCTTCAAATTAAATCTGTCCATCACGTAAGACAATGAATGGCTCATGCCCCCGTAAACGCGGCCTCCCATTACGACGGCGGAAGAGAAGTGAAATTCTGTGCTGGAATGATTAGTGGCAACGCAGCCAGCTGTGGAAGCAGACGACGAACGCGGGAGCAGGGGCACGGAGTTCGTGCCGAGCACAAGCCCGAGCGCAACCCGAGGTGCGCCAATGAGCCAGCTGCGGAAGAAGACGACACTCGAGCTAATGCTGATGATGATAGTTTACTATACACAGGCAATTTTGCCTCGCCATATACAATTCTGCCTAGACATAAAGCTTAGATTTAAAATTATTCACTGATAACTTACCTATTATAACTAAGCAAATATAGTTAACTTACTAACTACTCGACTAGTAACTCACTGAACTAGCTAACCAAGCATAACTGACTTATCCAACTAACTACCTAGAGAAAGTGCAAATAGAGACAGTTTGTGCAACAGTTTGTGCAAGGAAGGCTACTAGGGGGAGGGGGGCCACATCAATCATAAAACGGTGCCGTGTATAATTTATACACACACGCATTGTACATTAAAATATTTTGCCACAAGTTGCCATTGCATGTTCACTCTACAAACATGCTGAAATAAACGTGGGAGAGGCGCCTTTCCTCGTGATAGATTTGCATGATCGCTGTAGCCCGGCCAACTGGCGTTGCAGGTTGTTCGCCTTCTACTTACGCCAGCGCCTCTGGTGCCACCTTCTGTCCCAGTGTTAAAATTTTGGGTAAGTTTCATGACCAGATGAGAAGTATTGAAGGACCCTGGTGGAACCGATGAGTTGAAGGGGAGTAAGGAAAGTAAACACTGCACGCTCTTTATATTTCTGTCTATATCAGGTCCTTTCCAAAAATTACTTTGGATATAGTATGTCAAAAGGCATCGCGCTCATTGTGGCGTGTAGCTCATGTTCAAAGAAAACAGTGTTTCAGGGCTCCTTTAATTATGCCACAACTTCCCCAGCAAAAGCGCCTGTCGCGAGTTAAGCATGTTCTTTTTTTCAAGTGGCTTGAAAGGGAAACAAAATCGCTGAGAAACACGACATTGTCTCAGCGGAGAATAACTCCAGAGAACTTTAACGCCATCCGAGATTCATTGTGGGGGTTAATGTACTTCTCAGCCCGTCCTGCCTTTTACACTAATGAGTGATTTTTATCAAATCCTTCTGGGGGTGTTATTTTAACAGCTGTTGATGTGAACAGCTTGCAGTGTCGTTACTCGAAGCTCACGCTGGCTTGTGCAAGCACGAAGCTAATGTGATGATTGCCGGCCATCCAAGACCACCTCGGAGCTTAGCTTGGCTAATTGGACAACTGTGCAAGCTTGTTTGAGACACGTATCGGGTTTCCTTTTGCAGTTTATTATGGAACAAGTCATTTTTCTTAAATAAGCATGTTTATGTAATCCAATTTATTCCACTTCACTTTGCTTTTATTCTTGAGGGTCTCCTGTTTTTTGTGACTATTTCATTTTCATTTCGTTTATTCAGGCAGAGTACACATTTCTGAATGTTCCAAATCATAACATTCGTAGACAACAGGATACAGTGCACAACAAGGAATTTCTCTCCGAGAGAATACAGGGCAACAGGGCACCAAACAGTTGGGCACCGACTGTTTGGTGCCCAACTAGACCTCGCAACCAAACAGAACTGAGGTTGACAGTTTTCCTTTTTTTTTCGCTGTTAGGTTTGGTCCATAGATGTGATTTTAGCTGCAAATAAACACACTTTCTTATTTTATTTTCGCTCCTTTCTGTTCTTGCCTTCTGTTCTTTTTCTCACCAAGACAAAAAAAAAAATTGAATTTGTGTCGAAGGGAGCATTTCTCTATGTCACCTATATACTTGTTCTTTATTGTTTTCTGTGTCAACTCTCGACAGGAAACAGTGGGCCACAGCCTTGCTCAATTGGAGCACGCCGGGGTAAAATGTGGAGCATTGCTGCAGCCTGCGCTAGCAAATCATCCCAGCTGGCAGTGCGCACACCTGCTGTCTCTTTTCTGGATATCTCGTCGGGCCATTACTCTTGGCGGGCAGCTGTGTAGTGTGCACGGGAACGTCATTTAGGCCTCTGCTTGAATTGCATTTCTGCTTTGGAGTTATGTCACGGGGGGGGGGTAGTAATCGTACACAGGTGTTCAGAGTGTCTGTCTTTCAAGAAACTTCACATTGCATTCATGCAACTGAATATATTTTTTTTTTGTGAGGAGTTTTCTGTGCAATGAATAGTTTCGTTAGTCCTTTCAACAGTTCAGTGACGTTTACGAGTGAAAACGAAGTTTAATCTCTGAGAGCTGATATACGAGCTGTTAGCCATAAGCCATTTCGGTGGTTCAGTGTATTTATACTGAGATACCTGCTGTTCTATGTTCCATTAGAAAAAAATAAATTTAATCATAAATTTTCTGTGGCGGTCAGTGCTATTTGTCTTTTCAGGCCGATTTTTGGAAGTAGCGGAATTTACCTGCATGAGAAATTGCAATGCCCAGGTAGCTAGTTAAACTGAGTCACAAACTTTTTTAATTATCCACTTGGAGGTATGTGTTGCGATTGCAACATTGAAGCCAAGCATTAGTGAAATCAAGTCTGTTTAGAAATCGTAGGAATAGTGCCGCCGTTGAGATATCAGTCCTTAAAGTAAGCTACGAAATACATGGGCGTTCCAGTTAACAGTTTTGGAAAACCAGCCCCCTCAGACAGCTTGGGACGATCTAATTGGAATGCCAGTGCATTTTTATAAAATTTTCGGGATGTTTTTGAGAGTGGTGCTAGTCTTAAAATTTCTGCTAAGTGGAGGTGACCTTACTACTGTTTGGCGTCAATTTCACACTTGAAATGAGCACCCTAAAGTTAATAACAAACAAATTTAATCAGGGAACGTTTTAATTATCTACCTTGTCATTTCAATTTGTCGAGCAAGTTATGTTCACCTCTTGACGTAGTCCACGTGAATATGTCAAACTGTACTTGTGTTGCTTCTAAAAATCTGTTTCAACTAAAAAAATTTTACATTACTGCTGGGACTCAAAGAGCACAAAATAGTTTGTAGCAGCATAGGCAGATGACCGTTGCTTTTTTTTTGTATGTGTTGCCCTTCAGTCACTCATTGAAGCTAACACAAATGGGGAGGTTTCCTTTGTAGTGTTTCTTTCCCTGTAATCGGGAACAGTGAAGGCATTATGTACCCTAGGTACTTCTTTTTCAATTCCTGTACCTTTGTACCATCGCCGCCGGACATTTGTAAGCTGTAACATTGCTTGTTTTCCCAAGTTGTTGAATAGGCAGGCTAATGAACTATTTTTTATAGAGGGTTCGAAAAATATATAGCTCGCATCTGTTCAATTGTAGTACTCCTCATTTACTGAAAGAGCACTTTTTTCTTGCTGGTTTGCATGCATTTACCGACGTGTAGAGAAGTGACAGAACGAGCATTTAGTACATAGGTGAGTGAAGGTAGGTAATGATGAAAGGGGTTGTTCAGTTATTTGTCATGGCAGAAAAATTTATGTATTTCAAGGAATGTAATATTGCAGTCTTAGATGGCTGCGGAGCAGGAGATGCAAGGGCAAGTTGGCGTTTGTCACAAAGGGCGTTCGACAAGATAATTTGTGGATGAATCTGGAGAACCAACTTGAGTGATTATCAGCATGTGGATGATGCTTAACTGTGCAACATCAAAGGGGCACTGAAACATTTTTGGAGCACAATAAGAAAACATTCCCGATCTGTAGACAATGCTGCTGTGACCTTGCTAGACACAGTATTCCGCTGCATGCAGTAGGGAGCCCTACAATCTCGCACGATAGATTCCTTGCTCTCTCCTGCGGCTTTCGATGCCTACAGTCTTTTTTCTACCATACGTTACGTTAGCAATGACGTCATAGTGGGCATGCATGGTGGCCCATAGATGCCAGACATTGGTTGATTGATCCTCACCAAGAATTACTCTCAAACACAAGCTTGCGTACGTATGCTTATCCTTCAGATGTTCTAGGAAATGGGGAAGGCACGATTGTCAAAGCATTTTACCTGTCATTTTACTCTTAGGCCTTTTCGGCAAGCACCAACCTCAGTCGGTTACCTCAAACACACTTTGGAAAGAAAAAAAGACCTGGCTTTGTGTTTTCTGTAATTAGTGTATGAGAGTTGACGTTACATTCCAATGTGTTTATGGGGGACCTGTTTGGCGAGTTGTCTTTTCTACGTTTAGAAGATGACCTTGTGTTCCAATTCGTTTTATGTGCTTTGTGTTGAGAACTGTTTCAGTGGGCTTACGGCGCCTGACTGTTGGACTTTTTCGTTCTTATTACATTTGTTTTGTTGACTGACAGCTTTGCTATGTCATATTTAGTACGGATTTGTTCTATGTGAAAAGGAGCAGCCAGCGCTGCGAAAGGTGGCAACATCTCCATAATTATTATGTATTAAAAAAATTTTAGAGATGGATGTGATAGGCAGAGCATTGCTATCGGCACTGCCCTAGCCAAGGATAACCGATAGTTCGAAGGGAAAGGGGGAAAGTAAACATTGTGCTCTTTGTACCTTCGGTCATGTTTATTCAGGAATTTTTTTGCGAATACCTTCCTCGAAAGGCATCTTGCTCATCCGAGGGTGCTTCAAGGTTTCATAAAAAGTGTTTCAGCGTTGCACTGTTGAGCTCGATGTTGTGGGTTAAAGAACTCCAGGTGGTTGAAATTAATCCGGAGTCCCCCTTTATGGCGTGCCTCGTAATCAGATTGTGGTGTTGCATACCTGCCGAGTCTCCCGAGACTCCCGGATTTGGGCCAATTCTTCCGGTTATACGGTTGACAGGAAAATCTCCCGGAAATTGCTGTTGTGTCCTGTTCCCGCGTCCAGCGCTTTGTCAGGCCATATTGGGGAAAAAAATCCAACCCAATCTAATCCATTTAGGCGTTCGTTGTGAAAAACATTGTTAACCGCAGAGCTGCTCCTTATGCTGACGGGGTTGTTGGGTCCCATATTGGCCCTAGTCCCATTAAGCTAGCCATCAAATGCCGCCTTCCGCAACTAGCAGCACTAGACTCTCCATCATTCTCTTCGGCGTCAGCCGCTCTGGCATTGCGTAGGCCTACGGTCAGTCATGACTTTAAAAGCAAGGAGCGCTAGCGCAAAGAGTATCCTCAAGTATTTTAATGTAGTGCTCAGCCGAAGTGACGCTGGGTATTTTGTTTTATACCGCAGAGCAGTGCAGAGTGCATGCGGCAATTTAACGCCGTGAAAAATACGAGCATGCAGTGCCGCTCGTCCATGTGTCGCTCGTTCAGGGCGCTGGGAAACGTCAACCTGGCACAGTGTGAAAGAAACGGAATTTCTTGCAATCAAACATTATCTGAAGAATTTTTGAACACCCGCCGTGGCTGCTTAGTGGCTTTGGCATTGCGCTGCTAAGCACGAGTTCGTGGGATCAAATCTAGGCCGCAGCGGCCGCATTTCGTTGGTGGCGAAATACAAAAACGCCCGTGCGCCGTCCATTGGGTGCACATTAAAGAACGCCAGGTGGTCGAAATTGATCCAGAGTTCTCCACTACGGCGAGTCTCCTAATCAGATGGTGGTTGTGGGACGTAAGACCCGAGAATTTAATTCAATTTGAAAGAATTTTTAAAGACAGAATTAGCAACAACGAAATGCTTGCAAATCTGAGACATTGATGTTCATGTGGTCATTTGTATATCTGTAAATAAATCGTTAGGAAGTTCTTCTGGGAGTACATGCATATATCGACATGGGGGGGGGGGTGTCGGTTGACTGCCACCTCCCCCCAGTTGGAAGATCTCCCGGATTTAGTTTCTCCAAACTTGGCAGGTATGGTGTTGGCACATAAAGCCCCAGAATTTAATTAATTAAAAGCATTTCAGTGCTTCTTCAAGACCCAGCTGTCACGGTGGCTCAGTGGCTGTTGTTTTCTGTCACCGAGTCCGAGGTTGTGGGTTCGACTCCCAACTGTCGTGGCCGCATCTAGAAACAGGCGCGATGCAAAAATTCTTGTGTGCTGTGCATTCTGTGTATATTACAAGAAAGTGGTCAAAATTGAACTGGCTCCTTCCTCCGCGGCATTCTTTGTTTGGGAAATGTCATAATTTTAAACACTGAGGCTCAAATGCTTACTGGGTGGGCAGGTGTGTGCAGAACAAAGGGAGAAAAGCCTTCAGAGCTCCACAAATCTTGTCATGCTTCAGTGTATGTGAGTGAGTGCGCAGCTGTGGACTTGTTGGTCATTGCAGCACATTTCTTCTTGTATGTTTACTTTTTGTGGTTGACAGCATTGCAAGGGCTGCTTCAAAAACTAGCGCAATGTTTTTGATGACGCATGGTGCCCTCATTCTTTTTGATGCCTCCTTTCCTTTTGTGCAGTTCACGTGCGTAGCTGAGTCTGTATTTGAAAAAAAGATTTGTAGCAGAACCAATATCATCATTTAGTGGAAACCTGTTTAGCAGCAAAAATGCACTTGTAGTGGGCCGTGACGTTTTTGCAGGTTTCGATCAAAGTTTTTCAAAACTGAATCATTAACGGAGCTATGGTTATTATCAGGCTTCAAATGTGTTTTTAGCGTAGTCTGCAGAGTAAGATAAGAAGGTAATATGGAGTAGAAGGACATTAAACGTATAGCGAAACTCTGCTTAAAGTGAGCAAAAGTGCAGGGTTTATTTGAAGTGTTCAGCTTAATATAATGAAACGAAAACCAAAACTTATAATAAACAAATAAAACTGAATCCTCTTTCGAAAAGCAGAAGAAAATGCATGTGCCCCTTTCAGTAGAAACTGCCCACTGTGGCAGAACCTGGCTCAGTATTACACATACAAGATTTGCAGTGAACAGTGATTGCCTGACCAGTTATGGGTCCACAAACTGCACTTATGCCTGCGAATGGTTTTATGCAGTTCGCGGGTCGCTCTATGGACGCCTATAGAATAGAAATTGGAAAAGAACACTTTAAATTTATCTTCACCTTGTAGAGGCATTGGGATGCCACCAGTACTGTAGAAGGTTCATTAAAGAAGAAAGTGAACAAAGAAAGTCGTGATTTCGCCTGAGAGGCGAAGCATTGATTGCCGTATGCACGATATTATTAGATAGCGATATGCAGTTAGGTTAGTTTCACCAGCGGGAAAACTGCTCTAAGCATTCACTTACTTAACAAGCACGGTGTCGTACGGACAAATGTGAACATATTTCACTCGATGACCACGGACACTCGCTGTCAGAACGCTGGCGTGATGAAGAGCGGCAGCAGCGGCGAGCGACTTCTCCTTGGTGCAGCCTCTCGATTTAACACGAGTGAGGCACGCGAGAACACAACGCACATGTAGCCATCAGCTATCTCTGCTTAGTCAGCCTTCGAAGCCACTGCATATTAGCTGCACCATGCGCAGCACTTGGACTTTATGCAGAACATCACGACGGAAATTCGCTTGGAGTATCCATATAATTGCTATCGCAATAAAAGCAGCACTAATGTACATTCGAACCTTAATGTAATGAACATGAATATAACAAATTATTCGGAAAAATTAAGCACATTTGAAACATTTCTAACCGATTTCAGCATGTAACGAGCAGATGCTCAAGCACATATCACACATAATGAAGGTATTTTTCTGTCGAATGCAACTTCTTTAGAACAATGTTAGACTATACTGTGTGTTGTACAGTTTTTTTTTTTGGGGGGGGGGGAAGTGAGCAATTGCAATTGAAAACATATTTGGCTCTTTAAACTGCCCGCAATGCTTCCGGTCACATTAAGGGTGGCCTTCAAACTTCTGAGAAAGATGGTGAATGCTGGTTAAATAATGGGTGTCTCTGGAACCAATGTTTTGACAAGGCGACTGGTCATCTTCACTGAGGCAGGTCCCCTTGTCGAAACATTGGTTCATGCAACATCCCTCGTTCGGCGAGTGTCAATCACTTGGTCTACACCTTTCTGTGAACCTGTACCTTGTTGGAATCGACCGTGTATCTTAACATACGCTTTCCTACAAGAGTGTTCAGAGCATGGAACTACAAGGAAGCTCAAATACAATACAGTCGCATTAGTAAATTTCAGGCAGATACTTTTTCTTGTTTATAACATTGTCAAAGACAAGTGCTCTGTGATGCCAGTGGAACGTTCACATAATACATTCTCTGGCCACTGCGTCCTATTCCTTCAACCCTGCGAAACAGTTATTACAGGTGCTGTAGCTTAGCTTTCGTTAACCCTGGTTGATAGTTAAAGCTTCACTGCCCTGGCTAGGCCCATTGTGGAGCTGTGGCCGAGGTGTGGTTTCACCCAACTCTACTCGGGCAACGGCGGCAATGTCTCCTTTCAGGGCTCCGTAAAGGCCTAAATATAGTCCGACGTAGCGTGACCGCACGCACACGTTATGTCATGGTGGCAAGAACAGCGGCTATAGTTCAACCAATGATTTGACGTACTGGCGCCGCCAACGTAACCAGGCGCGCGGCGAATGCGCTCCGACGCGCCCGGCGTCTGATGACGCTCGCCAGCGTGCCGATGGACCATAAACGCGCCTGAATTCTCTCTTGTGGTTTGACCTCTAGCTCTCAAACTGAAAACTGTTGAGTCGCCAACGGCTGCCTGAGGTAGCGTAAGAAGCTTTTGCTTCAAAATTGAGGGCTGCATTCTTCCCGTTGATGCAGAGCCTACCTGTTCTTATTGATTTGCCAATAAGTCTGTCATGGATAGATTGATCCAGTTTAACATTTGAAAGTGGATCTGGATGATGATGGAAGACTTAGTCGCCATTCTGGATATTTTTTGGGTCCTGTTTTCTTTTTCAAAGCAGCCAAAGCAAGTAGTACATAAGCATCTTTGCATTCTGCAATCATTAGAATTCAGCTGTGGTGGCTTGGAATCGAACTCACGACCGTGTGCTGTGCTGCGAATGTCACAGCCACCGAGACACTGTAGGGGGTTGTCAACCCTGAGTTGCACCAGGGCTTGACTTGAGATTTATTCCAGCCTCTGTGTTCCAGAAACATTTGTGGCAAATGTACTGTCGCCGTCAGACTTAAATCGAACCATAAAGACACATACCTAGAAGCGTAAATCAATTAAACACTAGCTGTAAAGACCAAACATCAAAGGCCTTGGAAGGAAGACTCTTTCAATGAGGAGTTTAAGTATTGCTACTAGAAATCTTCAGCAGCGCACAGAGGAGAAACGGAAAGACGCTTAAGGGATAAAAACGACGTGCAGCCCGAAGGACAAGGACTGACAGAGACGTTTGTCGTCTCTCTCAGTCCTTGTCCTTCGCGCTGTACGTCGTTTTTACCATGAATTACCAACTAGCCCAAGCAACCACCCTCGCTAAGGGATGTTGAAGTTAAGTATGATGAAGGCTGTATAAAGCCGTTAAACTACATAATGCAAATTTGAAAGAAATGCAAATGTGCCGCACAGACAACTACTATGACTGCGAGACGAAAAGCAGAAAGTTAACGAACTTTAATAATGAGTTAATAGAGTTTATGAACGGCAAGGCCAACTTTACTATTTTTTTACGTTGTTTCAGAAGCCATAGGGTTTCCTTCTGAGGAGCTGGTTGACGCGTTCATCGCACGTCACGCCTTCGAGTCGCCCGATGGAACCTCGATGGCTGTCATCTTGCATGGTCTTCCGCCGAACGGATCTTCGCCGGTCAACCTCAGCTACACACTGCGCTTCAACACGTCCCATTTCAACTTCAAGACGGGAGAGCGGTTTCCCACGTTCAGGACCCCAGGTCCTCGACGGGAAGATCCCCTTTACTTGAGTGAGTGCGTCTTAAAGTTTTGTGGTTCTTGTGAAATTTTGTGCTTGCTGTTTAGGTTTCACTCTGCCTTTAAAACAGAAACTCTTTGTATGAAGGAAGCAGGAGCATCAAAATTAATCTTTTCTTTGTTTATTCAGGTTAGTACAAATGCCATGGGTAGCTGTAATATGAAGGCAACGAAAGCATAAGAAAATCTCATGATTGAAATATAGAAACAGCTTCATATTGTTACTAACGAACATCAATGCCTTCAGTTCTCCCGAATCGTCTTGCTCATTGCCTAGTGAGCGCCAGTTGCCTGCTCCTTCGTTTGCATGCCATGTGACACCTCTGAATGGCAGGAATCGTTTTCTGTATACACCACCAAAAATGTAAGTGGGAGCTGACTAGCACTTCCAGGGTTTGGCATATATATATATAACTCCCAGAGTTTGTTCTAGTAGTAACAACATAAATACGCCAGAAAGGGGATGGGAAAACGGTGCCGCGGTAGCTCAATAGTAAGAGCATCGCACGCGTAATACGAAGACATGGGATCATTCCCCAACTGCGGCCAGTTTTTCATTTCCATTAATTTATCTTTTCTTTCATTCAATTAGTAATTACTAGTAGTAATTTCCCCTATGTTGTCCGTGGGGTCTTTGTTCGTTGGCTTCTTATGAAATGAATATATATATATATATATATATATATATCTCCAAAAAAAGTGCACAGTGGGACAGCTGGCACCATAGCTCAGTTGGTCGAGCATGGTATGCATCTCGCGAAGGTAGTGGTAGTAGTAAGTTGACAAGAAAGTCTCTGAATTAGATTTTTTTAGATACCTTAACAACAGCAAATTGCCCTGATAAGATTCCTCAAGGGGCTGGCTAAGCCAATACCTGCTGGCTGTCCGGAATTATCACCAAGAACAACCACCAATTTATATAAGCGTGTACTCTCTTGTTATCATGGAAACATTCTGCTTACCATGGGAACGAGGCAACACGGTGGTAAAAGCCATATTTACTGAGAATTGCCAATTAAGTTTTTGGTCGGTCAGTGGTATTCCTTTCCTGGATGTACTTAAATCCACCAGATGTTTTTTGAATGGAACACCATCAGCATTGATAAGGTTTTGCTACTTGTTGCTAGGCCAGTTGGTTAATACTTCTTGTGGCATAAAAGACGTGACAATTAAGGAAATGACTGGACAGGAAAGAATGTCCTTGTTCTTTCCTGTCCTGTCGTTTGCTTATCTGTTGTTGCGTCTTTTCCACTGCAAGAAATGTTAACCGACTGGCCCAGCTACAAGTAGTAATAGGTTATATTTCTTCTACAATGGACCCTGCTTCCCATTATTTGTCTTCTGTCTAGCCTTTTCTGCTAATTGCACGTATTGCCTCTTCAACATTTTTTTTTTTCATGTCCGGTTGTTTCTTTACTTGCATCTTTTCCACCGCAAGGAGCATTGATAAGAGGTTTTGTGGGGTAGTGCAAGAACACCCATTTTGTGAACTACATTTGTCACTTTCAACTTTGACACTTACAGCACTGATGTGGGGACTGCAGGACAAAATGTTCACGGAGCACGTGAATCTTTTGAGGAAAGAAAAGGGGCTTACACGCCAGAAGCCAGCGGTGAGTTGCATTTGATGAGCCCGTGGTGTGCTATGAAGTAAAATCTGGTTGTAAAGAGGTGCGGTAGTTCCGAGCCATCGCTTGTGCGAATACGGTCACTTTCGCGACATTCTGCATGACTTGGCGCTATACGCATCAAGCGTACGGCTGACAACATTCCTGGCACCATCTGCATATAGTCAATGTGGGACTGTCAGAAACACTGTAATCCATGTACGCACACATGTCCATTGCTGTATCATGCAAACTGATGTTCGAAAATACTGTCCCAAATGCCGACTACATAAGTCTTTCTCGCCTTGAAATCGGTTAAGCTGGAACCGTGATGTTTTGACGAGTGTCTGTGCGAAAAAATAGGAAACACACGTTATGGAGAACTTGACCCCTTGTCTCTGTCAGTCCACCTTGAACAGCTATTTTAATTGCTAATGTTCTTCACTATTCTTCTACATGTCAAGACACACATTAATGGTCACAGAATTGTTTTGCGTGTCCGCTTGGTAATCTGCTTACTTTGTTGAGATTCAGATGCTTTGAAAAGAAACCCAAGCTTCTTAGGTGTGTGACAGTTTTGTTTGTTTTTACCTGTTAAATCATGGATCAGAAATTCCAACTGTGGGCATATTTTTAGTTGTGCGTGTTCGAAACTTGACATTATTGGATGTTTCCAGCCTTTTTAAGAGAGAACAAGGAAACAGGACAGGGTGGAATGCTGGATAAACGCAGGATGTGTAATGCGTCCAGCGTACCTTCTTTCTTTGTCCCCCATTCTTTCTTAATATAATTGAAGTGCTGGAAATGTCAGACAGTGCAACAGTGTGTTTCACTTGTTGATTTGGAAATGCACATGTTTCTCGGAGCATTAATGCTTTTCAGAGAAGCCTACTTCAGGCTGCAGAGTCTTCTTGCACGGGCAGCTTTTGCGCTCTTATGATATCTTTACAATTTAGGCTGTAAAGTTGTGCAGCAACTAGGTGACACTGCTTATATTGTGCGAATAATGTGGAGTTTGATTAAATCACACACATTCAGCACGCCACGTATGTATACTTCTAAAGAAGCACAGGTTCACTGCGTCCATTGAGTCTTCATTAGATGCACTGGCCACGTGGAGTTGTCATTTCTTTTTTGTTTCGGGCCTCTCAGTTGCTAAATGACAAGGCTGGATAGAGCCACTCAAGGGCGCAGTCTGGATTTTTATTTATGTTAGTGCAGTATATTGTCATATGCCTGCAGCTTCTAATCCTTCTGCTTTGAAATAGTTGTTATTTTCTATACGTACTGTTACTATTTACGTTACACATACCTGCCAAAATTTATGATTTTATCCTAAGATGCCTGATATTTAGCGCTCGTTTACGATTGCCGTATTGATACAAATCTTTTCTATTTTTTATTTGCATATAACTTTAATTTAAATTCCAGGGTTTGACATGCTGAAAACATGATTTGATTATGAGGCATGCTGTAGTATGTGACTCTGGATTAATTCTGACCACCTGGGGATCCTTAACGTGCCCCCAGTGCATGGGACACAGGCGTTTTTTAGCATTACGCCCCCATCGAAATGCAGCCAGGATTTGATGCCGCGACCTCGTGATTAGCAGCACAACACCATAGCCACTAAACCACCATAGCGTGTCATATAACTTAGAGCAAAACCAAGTTCGAGAAAGACAAATACAGTCGCTGAGCGATTTTGTATGGCCCATTCTTCAGACCCTTGGACTATACAGACCAGCTTTCCCAGTAGTGTATATCAACTGATAGCACCAATGTATAGCGGCACCCAGATCTTTGACAGCCGTTACATGAATATTTAATTAACTTTATAAACAATATTGCTTGCCTGTGGCGTGGCTCATTGTTGCTGTGACTACAGATTCGAGTGCCTGTTCATGGCACCTCTACAGAAAAAAGTCTGCGAACCTTTAATAAACAGTCAAAATATTGATCAATCAAACAACTTTTAATATTTGTCGTCAAATTTTCACATTTTTGTGGTTTCAGTGAAGTGTTTCAAATTCTATGGTTGACAGGTCTGATTACATTTTCAGCTTATTGCTTGCGTTATAAATATGTACTTTTTTTAGTATTTATTTATGTGATTCAACAGCTGTACTGCCCTGTATTCTTATTGTTTGCAACATGCTTTTTTTAATTGCATTTCTCATTGGCATCTCCACTTAATGAATGGATTCTAACTGTGCAGTTGCTAGGGATCCAGGTGTTATGATGCAATTATGTCTTGTAAAAAAAAAAAAGAAAAAAAACACTTAACCTTGCAACTCGGCCGCGCAACGCTTGACACAGCGAAGCTGGACGTTCGTAGCCCAGTATTTTCTGGAAGTGCGCACGAAATTTTATCTTATTAGTCATGATGATGATAATTTCTTTTCGCGCGTCTCGGACCTACGGCTGTCACTGCGCGTTGCATAGTGCAGCTTGCAACACCGACACCCCGTTCGAATGCCGACACCGTGTTCCAGGAGACCCGCTCCTTGAATGCGTCTCTCGCTCTCGACGCTCGAACGCAATCATATGGTTCGCATAAATGCATGGTCTGTAGGCATGGCTGTATAGCCTATTGGTTAAGACGCTCGCTTTGGGACTCGGGGTACGTGGGTTCGAATCCCGTCTCGGCAAGAAAGTTTTTTTTCTTTCTTGGTAGTTTTTTGCTATGAACCACAAAAAGAGACTTTTCAGTTGTGGTTAGTTCACAAAGCCAATTACAAATATTTCATTACTGTACTAATTAAGTTATAACTCAAATAACATAACATTGTTCTTTCTGCAGCGAAGCTGTTTATGGCTAGATTTGCGTGCATTTTTGTTCTGCTTGTGACTCAGGTCCCGAATTTGATGCAAAATTGTTTGATACTATGGAAAAACTTATACGTCTCATCATATGCATTTTAAATAGGTTAGTTATCAATAAAACCTTTTCGAGATCAGTAGACTCCCAGGTAGACAATAAAGGTTTCTCAAAGATTTGCCACTGTGTGACTCGCGTCGGCCATGTCTACGTTCGCACCGCCTTCTCTTTATCGGCATTCCAAGTGCT
The DNA here is from genome assembly GCF_013339745.2 of Dermacentor silvarum. Taxonomy (NCBI): domain Eukaryota; kingdom Metazoa; phylum Arthropoda; class Arachnida; order Ixodida; family Ixodidae; genus Dermacentor; species Dermacentor silvarum. The sequence continues at coordinate 162,084,806 of NC_051162.1, read as the reverse complement.
TGCGTATCTAGTTTCCTTCCCTTCCACTCTCACGTGGTGGTGGTGCTTGAAACGTCACGCGTGTCTAGTTTCCTCCGGCTCCTCGGGGCGGCGGTCCCGTCATGCACGCGAATGTATATAAAAAGCCACAGAGAAAGTTGCCATTCTTCATTTTGAATTTCACTTCTGTCATCGTAATGGGGAGGCCGCGTATAGTCCGGACTCCCAAGGAGCGATCTGCTAAGCAGGTTCGCTGGTCATCCACCTTCACAGAGTGGAATGTTTCATGATTTTTAACAGTGGAGCTGTTTAAGCTCTTGGTTGCGCCGCGTAGTGCGAACAAAAACTGCTCCTGGCGCACCGCGCGTTGCCTAGCAACCACCTTGCGGAGCGGCATGTGCTTCGCCTCCTCTCCGTGTTGTGCACATGTTGCCTTGACATGGGACGTTAAGGAAAGGGAAGGAGAGCATGCGCGGCGTGCAGCTATGCTCGGAAGAGAGAAAGAGAAAATGAGAGCGAGAGAGAAAGAAATTGTAGCAGCACCAACTAAACAACGCGCAGAGCTACTGCCGACGCCGTCCGCGTTTCCCCTGTTTCCCTGCATTCGCACTAAACGCGCGTGGTGTCCGTGACTGCAGCAGGCGCCTCTGGCGGCGGCTCGGCAGGTTTCGACCAGCCACGCCCCAGCAAATGTGGAGGCACAGCTTGGCTGTGACGTCACCGCGAAGCTCGGAGCCGACGCGACGGCGGCAGAACTCTCGTTGACTCTGTAGCGAGTACATGTAACCTTGACATGGGACGACCAAAGAAGATCCGGACACCCGAAGAAGAAGCCGCTCATCTTGAAGCGCGTCGCGCGGCCAAGCGAGAATCTGCACGTCGGTGGCGAGCCGATTCGAAATACCGTGTCTAGCAGCACTTAGCATTTCCTAGCAAAACTTGGCGAAGCCTAGTAAAACCTGTAAGAAGCTAGGTCGATCACCAGCTCCGCTGTTTACTCCAGCCTTGCACCACTAGTTGAAGCTGCCCACATTTCTTTTTTTGTAGAAATGCAGTGTCTATCGTCAGAATTGAATGTTGAGCAAGCTTTCCTTGGTGGGGGACTGTGTTTAGGCATTACAGGATTAAAAAAAAACAACTTTGCGCCCGGCTGCATTCCCGTATGTGGGCTTTGCAAGTGTGCCCTGAGGTGACTTCACATTTGCTCGGAGGTTCTTGATTGTACATCATATTCCAGATCGCCATGCACAGATTCCCATACCCGGAGTACAATGATGACAGCAAGTTTGACCTCATCTCTCGACTCATCGCCATGTTTGTGGTGTACAGCTACCTCGTGTTTTCACCCATCTACGTTCGGAGGGTCATTTCTGAAAAGTCGTCTAGAGTCAGAGTGAGTAAGGAGTCTCGGGAGCTTCTTGTGCCATGCATTCGATTTTTTAATTGCTTGGTTTGTGGGGTGGTCACGTTGTGGTGGTGGAGGCTGTTGTGGCCTTTGAATTCGAGCAGTAGGCTGAGAAGTGTTTATGCTCATTGCAGCGTATTGTGTTCAGTGCAAAGCTAAATCATGCATGCTCAATACCCATCACCTTCCTAACCTATGTCTACTTTGCATGGCATTGTATGGAAACAGTATTGTGTATATGAAAGAATGCATGAGAGAAAGAAACTTTAATGGGCCATCTACAGTGTAATCTTACTCTGCTGGCTTCAGTATGGTGCAGAGGAATGCGTACCCTCAGCGCTCTACACAAGTGGCCAGTTGGCCAGTAGGTTTACAGCAAGTTTACCAAGCTTGGTGGTGCTTGCTGGAAACTAAGCTGGAAACTGAGATGCTAGTTGGAAACTAAGTTGTGCAAGTTATGTTGTGCAGTGCTAGTTGGTAGGTTCAGTGGTTGAAAGGGTTAGGCATGTAAAACATAGATACAGTCAAACAAAGAACCTCGATATAACGAACCTCGATATAAGGAAATTCGCAGTGTAACGGATTAGTTTTATTTCACCATCTTAGTTCTATTGAAATAATGAAACCTTGATATAATGAAATTCTCGATATAACAAAGTTTTTCGCTGCAAGTACAACTTCGTTATATCGCAGTTTGACTGTATTGCTGTATCGGTGTATATTTGATAAAATTTCTTTTAGTTCTGGCCATTTCTAATATAGCAGACAGGTTGTTGCCTCACTCGGAGATTAAATGAGCACGTTGATTGGTGGAACGTCGTTTACCCTTTTTGCTGCACTGCTGTGAAAGTAAATTTACCCCATATTTTGAAGTTGGTGAAGATCCGTTCAGACACGGGAATGAAGAAGTGTCTCTTATGGCCAAGGTGATGAGCAAAACGTGAACCAGGTTAAAGCAGGAGCCAACGTTTCGACAAGTGGACTTTTTTTTTTTTTTTAATTCAAGGAAAGAGACAAGTTCACTTGTCCACATGTCCACTTGTCGAAATGTTGGCTCCTGCTTTCACCTTGTTCACATTTTGATTATAGTGTTGATTTTCCATATCCCACCTTCTCCGTATTTCTTTTATAGCCAAGGCGTGTCATATCAGTAACTATGGCTGCGCATCCGTTGGCCAGCTTTTGAGTATCCTTCGTAAAGAACTGTCATGCCCAAACCGATATCCGTTGAGAGTGCGGGCATGTGTCCGTGATTAAAGGGCTGGCACTGCTCTTCCCATAGTCATGCATAGATAGCTTTTGTGTATTCCTCTGTGCTTCCTTCATCTTCGTGTGTCTGCGTGCTATAATATGCTTAACCTTTCAAACTGGCAACTCTTGTTTTCCCACGTGTCGGTTTGCAGGAACTGATGCGTATGATGGGCCTGAGTGACTGGGTCTATTGGATCGGCACCTTTGCCAGCGGTTTCCTGGTGCTGGCCATCACGCTGACCATCAGCTTGATCCTCTTCAAGATCCCCGTCGCGCCTCTGGCAGCGGTCCTCCTCTACAGTGACTTCAGCCTCCTCCTGTTCATATGCCTAATTTATGCAACATCGGCTATCCTATTTTTGCTCCTGTTCACCGTTATCTTCAACAGCGGTGAGACTTCATTGGACATCTTTTGCAGTGACAGTTTTTTCCTCTTCTTTTTCTTTTTGCACTATGCTTTTTGACAGGGAACAAAACGAATTAAGAGGGGCGACAAACCCATTGTGAATGTGCACTAACTAGCTCTGTATGCTACTTTGCTAAATGTTTGACATCGCGTGTGCAGCCACCTGGGATTCTCTTACGCCCACTGAAATCTCATTACTGAGGCATTTTTTGGGCTCCGGCTGTATCTGAATTCGGCAGTGGTGACTTGGAATTGGGATCGAGACCTCGTGATCAATAGCTGAAAGCCAAAGTCACAGAGCCACCATGAAACGTACCATAGTTACTCGAATGTAACGCAACTGCGATTGTAATGCGAGGAGCAACTTTTCAGTCGCACAAAATTAAAAAAAATAAAAAGAAACGAATGAAGCGCGAGAGAAACGTAAAAATGAACGGTACCTTTATTCAAGGAATCGCAATTTCGAAACAAGTTTTCTTCACTCATTGTCGTCGGAGGAGGCAGAGCTTCCTCAGGGCTGTATTCTCGGGCAATCGCGTTCGGAGATAGTTTCACTTTCACGAAATTTTCCATGACTTAGCATTGAACAGGTCTACAACAGTGTTCCTGGCACTGTGCTAAGCTCGCTACCTTTGCATCGTGCCAAGAGCACTGTCGGCCATATACTTAAAAGGTTTTGTTGCGAAGACGGCCAAGTCTTGCAAAGGCGAAACTATCCGAAAGCAATCGCCCGAGAATCAAGTCATCTTCCGTGCCGTCACGCTCGTTTCAGATTGAGTACTTAAAAGAACGCACAACCGTTTCATTCAGGAGGCCGTACCAGGTCACGATGAGTTCCACAGAGCCCTTATGATCAGCCTAGCATTTAAAGAAGGCCTCCTGCTGGCCCCGCCATCTGCGAATCATTGACTCATTGACATCGAACAACCGAACTGCGGCATTGTTTCCCAGCTCCTCAGCCATCAAAATTGCTTGTCTCTCAAAGCGGGCATCATATTGAACATGCTGTCTCGCTATTACATCATCAACGAACGGAGTCGAAGCAAGAAATGCTGCACGGTACTGCAGCACCGTAACCATAACACCAGTCACAAGCACAGTGGAAAGCGTCGATTTGAAGAACAAGTTTTTACTTTGACCGACTTGCCTATGGATTGGACCGAGGCGTAAAAGTAGAGGTTGCCAATGTAGCGTGAAAAAACACGGTATTTAGAATATGTTTAAATTGGTCAATTTTGCTGTTATTCGAATGTAATGCGAGAGTGCACCCTTCAAGCAACGAAAGTCATTAAAAAATTTGCATTACAATCGAGTGAGTACGGTAGCTGCAAAGTTGCTTTCTCGGGTCCAGTTTGCACATCCTGCATAAATGTTAACAACAACCCTCTGAAGCAAATATACACTGATGCCAGGGAAAGCGTCAGTGAAATTGAATCTGTTCTTTAATTTAAAAATTCAAAGAATAAGAAAAATATAAAATGAAAAATAAGAAAAGAAAGAAAACGAAAAGAAAAACAACTTACCGCTAGTAGGAACCAAGCCCACAACCTTTGCGTGACGCATGCAATGCTCTCCTAGTTGAGCTACTGCTGTGGCCGTCCCCTGTGGCTATCGATCCCAGGGCTGTTTAGCATATGTACACAAATATAAACAGAATGGAACAGGGGACAGCCGCAGTCATAACTCCATTGGTCCGGCATCACATGCGTAATGCGGAGGTTGTGGGTGCGGCTCCAACTGGCCGGTAGTTGTTTCCTTCCACTTTCCCTTTTCTTTATTATTTTTCCATTTCAGTCAAGAAACGCTGTTCATTTTTCCCCATGCTTTTCCTTGGATTCAAAAGGCTGTTGCGAGCAAAAACTTGAGACCCTCAGTTCCCCTGATTTTTCCCACTCATCTAATTGTCGCCTTGAAGCAAGCTCAGCATGGCATTCTGTTTCGCATTCCTTATGTTCTGTAGCTTCGCACACAACATTCCTTCTTTCTTCTTCATTGCCCCGTAGCCGTGGTTGGAGTCATCTTCTCTACGATTGGCTGGGTCATCAGCTACAGCCTGCCCACGTCCATCTTGGACCCGCTCGGCTCGGATCGCTACATGAGCATCAGCCGCAGTGCCAAGCTGTCCACTTCTCTGCTACCCAACAGCGGTCTTTACTGGGCTTTCCGCCTGATCTCCTTTCTAGAGGGTCAAGGTGAGGATCAAAGGAGGGCTGGCCTCAATTGAGTTTCTATCAATACTGCCTTGAGGAAAAAATCTGGCACCAACTACTATGTGAATTTCTATTGTACTCTGTACCACCATGGAAGTGCCGGGACGTGGGCGGTTCCACAGTGGTTGAGTTGATGGAAGTGTTTCCTTTTTCTTTAATGAGAACATAAAGCTCATCGCGAACCTAACTACCATTCATAATTAGTCATACATTTTAATTTGAAAGAACAGTTAAACTCTTCGATGCTTTCCTTGTTTAATATAGCTGGTGCTCAACCTCGAGCCCCTCAGTTCCCCGGTGTAACACAAGGTACATGATGAGGAGAGACGTGCAAAGTGCTGAAAATGCCTTTGCGTGTCCTTTTTTTCTCCGTGTGCCTCATTTTATGAGCTCTTATTTGCTTATTATGATTGACCAACTAGCCCAAATATCTGCACCCTTTATTTGTTTTTTGTCTTCTACTGTGGTTCATTGTCGTCTCTTTGCCCAAAATTGTGCATCACCAGGGATCGGTGCCAAATGGAGCAACCTGGGGACTGAGGCAGTGCCCGCGGACAATGTGACGCTTGGCGAAATTGTGCTCATCATGCTTACGTCGGTGTTGATCTATGCGCTCCTGTTGTGGTACCTCGACAACATCTGGCCCTTCCAGTACGGCATTCCAAAGCACCCGCTCTTCTTTCTCCAGGTATGTGAGAACACGTTTTCGTTTGCATCCATGCTTAGATTAGTTGCTGCGTGTTTTGTGTTTGATTGCCTGTTCACTGACATCTCATGGCTACGAGAGCTCTGAGTGCTTTCATGGGGTCAGGAGTTATTGAAGAGAGGGGGGGGGGGGAGGTATAAACAGACAAACGAGAGTGAGCTAAACGTTGAAGTATGAACAGTATGTGGTTTATTTTGTTGCTTAGAAGTGATCGTCAATGGGTGAATGTCAGTGATCGTCATTGGTTCATAGTTATTCTTGAAAACACTGAACAACCCTTGAATGTGAAATTGCCATTTTTAAGGCTTTGAATAAAGCCCCTAAATTTCAGAATGTGCATCAAAATTCCAGAATTTTGCTTTCAGCTGAGCTTAGTGGATTTTATTTGTGGGTCTAACCAAGAGGTGGATGCTAGTTAAAGGTGAAGCCAATTTAATTTATGATACTTCTAGTAGGAAGCCACTTTGTGGAAGCTGGGGACGAGTTATGTGAGAAAGGCTTAGTGAGTACCTTTTTATGGGATCTGTACAATTTTTATTCCATATGCAAAAAAAAAATAGTTCACCGACGATTACGATGCTCCCTAATGCAAAATTTGAGCACAGCTCTACACATCTTTTCATTTCGCAATATGTTGGCTGGCACGGACAATATGTCTCATGCGGCACGTTGCAAATGGAGCAAAGTGTGGCACGACTGCCTCGCTAATCGGGAGATTGCGAGAGGCAGCGCGTGGGTGGCGCAAGGGTGCGATTCACAACAGCCGCTGCAGTCAGACCTGCGCTCATGCAGCGCTTTTTGTCCCGGGCCTTTTTCTCTTGGAGAAATAAAATGAATCTTGAATATTACATTAGATTCTATATGTGGTATCGTTGGACGCGCTCGCTGCATGCCATCAGTGAACAGACGACACGCTGCTCTGGCGCCATCTTGTAATCATCATCGCCGCAGAGCCTGTCTTGCGCGGCACTACGCTTTTCTTCTCACGCTTTCACCATACCCTCCTCCTCCACTTTTCTCCTCGTGCTCTCTCCGCTATCACCGTCTTTCATTGCCCGCTGCGCTCCGCGTTTGCTCTTTCATTCTTTGCTGTGCTCGGTCGAGTTACAATTCCAACGCCGACGCTCAATAGAGGAATGGGCGCCAAAGAGCTGCGCTCCAAACAAAAAAGAAATTGGCTGGTTGCTTGAGACGGTCTTCTGTTGTCAAATTGTGAGGCATCATGGTACTTTAATCCTAGAAAATGCTTTGTCAATGTCTTGAAAGCTCTGGAAAGCACGTGAATTTTTTTTCTGCAAAAGCTGCTATGAACCCTGACCAAAGCCTCTACCCGGAACCAACATTTCGACATTGGCTCCAGGTTGATGCTTCACTTATTCAACTACTGTCGATCACTTCAAAGTGTCCATCTTTTTGTGAACGTTTTACTTAGGAAAAGTACTGCAGTAAAATTTCATTAGTTAAGCCTTCGTTAATTAGGACAATCAGATAATTTGGATTGCCCTTTGGTCCCGACAAGCGCATGCATTATTTAATGGCATCAAACTCGTTAATACAGATTTGGCCTTGCACCGGTTAATTTGAGCGACCCTTGGAGCGCACAAAGTGTGGAGGGGCATAAATGTACAACATAAAAGAACGAAAACATTGCAGTGCCCTACCGAAACATAACTGCACAGTCTGCATCGTCATCGGCAGGAACCGCACGGAAATGACAGGAACGATGCAAGAATGCTTCGCGCCTTTGCGTTGCGTTTATGGTGTGCATGATACAGCATTGGCCACATGCTTTCAGAAATGTGTGGTTGCTGTACGCGATATCATCGATAGCAACCATGGATTCATCTGCTGCAGTTGCGCCGAGCAGTAGTTTTGTTTTGATTCAATGTAAGGCGCATGCGATGTCGCAGACTTGGCAAAAGCTATTGAGGATGAAGAACGATTCCACCGTAGCCCGCGCACTGGCATCAAACCCGACGGCTACATCACGATGGATGATCTATTGCCGCCCAGCTCACTGGTGAAATAATAATCAGTATCAGCACGAAGTAGTGAAAAGCACATTTACTCAGATGAAGACACGACTCTCACGCCGCAACTGCACTGCGATAGAAGTTGTGAGGCGCTCCCTGTTGCGAGCGCTTATCAATCCCAAGTTGATGAGAATTGCAGCTTCTACACTGACATTGTGTCAAATAGAAACAGGGGTTGTGGATTTCTTCAGCAGATAAAGGTGGGTTAATGCAGTGAGCACTTATATAGTGTCTGTTTGAAAACAATAAACAAATGCTTAGTACATCAACCTGCCTTTATTTACTGAAGAAATCTACAACCCCCATTTATTCGTAAGGATCGTAACAGCGCAAACAAGACACGGACAAAAGGAAGGAAAATCGACAACACAGCGCTGCTTTTTTTGTTATGAAGGTTCGAGTTGACACAAAGAAAAGAGCCCTGAGTACTAGAAATATACTGCAACAAGACGGGGCAAGTTGGGCCAGTTGGTTGGAATTCATCGTAAGGATCGTAACAGTGCAAACAAGACACGGGCAAAAGGAAGGAAAATCGACAACACAGTGCTGCATCGTTCCCCATTTATTCGACACATAGTCAGTGCAGAAGCTGCAATTGTGTATTAGTAGATAAGTCAACACTCGGTTAATTTGGACATTTTTGGGGGGTTCCGTAAAATCAAAATTACCGAGGTTTTACTGCACCTTAAATAACATCAACCACTGCCGGCTTTCTATAGTTCCAACACATTTTTCTTTTGTTAAGGTTTTACGGGTTTTGAAAACGTCAGCCATGTGAATGCAGCCATGTGATTGCAGTAACGAATTGCAATGCTAGCTTTCCCTTTCCGCGCTCACTTCTGTTGCTTTTATTTCTGCATAAAGAAAAACAGGACTGCAGATATCTGAATTGTCGATATCTCCCGTCTTTACAGCGTTATCAAGATGGTAGTGCTGTGTCAATGAAAAGCTGTGCTCGCGCGATCAGCACTGTGATAGCGCCTCCTGAAGCCTTATTTTCTTCCCAATTTCGAAGACAACACACTAAAAAAGTGCAATTTTCGCAAATTCTGCTGCGTATTTCTTCCGTATATTTTGCCATGAGATAAAAGAACGTCTGAGGATTACAAAAAAAGAAAGAATATCGAAATTTTGAGCAGGTCGGCCAATTCATTGTCGCGTCCTCCCTTAATTTTCCCCTTTTTTAACATGTTTAGGTGATCCAAGTTCTGGGTGATATGAATTTTTTTCGCCATCCCGAAGGATTTGTATTGTTACGTGTGGAACGTACGAGAGGTACTGGGATCGATACCCAGCACCTCCACCAGAATGTTACGTGTGGAAAGACACACGCGAAAGAAGCTATTTACAATATATTTACACTGGAACCAAAACCGCCAGGCCGACACCTTGCTCGCGCCAAAAGCCCAGACACACTTCATCGTCTTTCTCGCGGCGGCTCGTCTCTTTAGCATCTCTAGATGGTACCGTAATAGTATCATCGAGATATTACAGTAGTGACTATGATTATGACTGCAATGGTGGCGGCATCTGTTTTAGCGCTGCTTAGAGACAGTGAATACATACCGTGTTTACTCGAATCTAACGTGCACTTTTTTTTCCGATAAAACAGGTCCAAAAATTGCGTGCGCGTTAGAATCGAGTACGACCCTAAATCTGTGTTACCATATAGCAGTCTGCATTTCAAAATGGCCACCTTGCACGCGCTTCGAGCCTAGCTACACTCTAGCCTAGCTGCTGTAGCTTCCTCTATGTGCTGCAATACACGTGTTTAAGCATTAGCCTACCGTCCGTCTTCCCGTTTTCTGCGTCTGCTCTATCAGCATGAAGCGTCGAGTTCATAATGATGCCGCATTTAAAAGGAAAGTGATCATGTGTGCCGGAGACGGACGGAAATAGGGCTGCATCATGCGCGTTCGGAGAATGCGAAACTTGCGTGCGGGACTGGCGCAAACAGGAGAGGATTTTCGCCAGCAAAGCAACGCGGAAGTGTTTCAGTGGACCGAAGCGGAACGTATTCTGCGACGGTCCACTTCGGCGATACGATCGCCTTGGCCCTATCTTGAAAGCAATCTGTGACGGGGAAAGTCTGCCACGTTCTGTGTTTTTGCCGCTTATAGGTCGCGTTGAAGCGAGAGGCATGCTAGCACGAAGGTCAATTCGCTCGTCGCGCTTGGTCACTCCAGCGTTTTTACACCGAGTTTCCGCGGTCAACGAGGGTGTGTTCATGTTTGCTTGTGCGCATGTTACACCGTGCATGTTAATTTATTTAGTAAGCGAATGTTTGCAAGTTTATACGGCCGATAAAACTGCTATCCATACTTCGTCTAGCGGTCTACTAATTTGCTATTGCAATCGATTCGCCTTTCGGGCGAAACTGCGACTTTTTTTATTTATCGCAATTTTAGTGCATCGGGAGTAAATCTGTTTTGTTTTTGTTTTTTCAAATGAGATAAAGATGTATTTCTGTATGAAAGCTTGAAGTGCGTGGTACTGTAAAGGACTTTTTTTTTGTTCACGGAAAACATATTCACGTTATAATCGAGGACGCGTTAGAATCGAGTAAATACGGTATTACTCGTTATCTCCTACTGAGACCGCCTATTTTCTTCCTACCTTCAGGATATTTTAAAGCAAGACAGTAGCTCACAATGAATTATTACTGTTTTCACCTGATTCTAATGCACACATTTTTTCGAAGTGATCAGTAAATTGCCTGCGCGTTACAGTCGTTTAGAAACTGGCCTGCTGCTGGAGCCAGTCTCATTGCCATCGTAATCACAAGATAGTGGCAGAATTAGTTTTCACCTAGCTTGGCAATGACAATTTGCTGCTTTTAGGATTTAATTACTAATATTAATTCAAGTGATTAGGTATTTTACATGATAAGGTAGCGGCAGCAGTGCCGTGTCACATGTTTCCACCACTTCGGAGACTTGCATGCGTCATGAATGAATTGGCAGAATGGTTGGTTTAGGCGTAAGCCACCATCCTGTTTGCGATTGTTGTGGAGTCGTTGCGTCGTTCAAGAATTGCAGAATATCGCAGTGGACTGCACAGAGTACGACATGTTGCAGTCTGTCTACAGCAATAAAAAGCTTTCAAGATTGGAGACGATGTAGAATAAATGTAAATAAACTTCCACTTTGTGAAGATGAATGCTACAGGTTTCAGCTTATAGTATGCAATTGCCAGAATCGGAGTCATGCTACACTTAAATGTGCTTAAAAATATTATGTGGAAAAAATTTAGGTGCACATTGTCCGTACTATGAACCCATAAAATGTGGGTGTGCATTTGATTCAGTGGTGCGCCGGAGTCGGGCAAATAACTACCAAATGACGTAGGGGTGTGTTCGAACATTTTTTACGGTTTTATTTTTAATGTGGCCTGCCGGATAATTCGATCAGTTCTGTCGGTCCCGTCAAGATCGAATTAACGGAAGTCGACTATAAAAGTTAGGTCCTGTTCAGAACCGTCGCTCAAATTTTTCCTGTTGTCTGCGCGATTCTGTCCTGCGGTGACAGATTGTCGGTGTCACCAGCAGGATGACGCACCGCAAGTATTACCGCCGGAGTTCAGTTTTCTACAAGTCGAAGTGGTGGTACCGGCGCGTTTACCGACTCGTATGGAACCGGCTTAAGCCTAAGATTAGGAAGGTAAGCCGGTAAGCAGTTTGTACATAGGCCCAGGGGCGGTTTGATGCACTTTGCACTTGTGTGCATATCTGGCTCAGCATGCAAAGCACGTGGGTTGCGCTTTGAAGGCCAGCTGCAGCGAGTATTCGGACCATGTAAGCAGCCCTGTGATAGTGTAGATATGGAGGTGCCTCCATGCAAAATTTGATGCTTAAGATACAAGTAAATGCATCATGAAAGGCTGTCGAAACCGAAAATGACTCTGAACCTGGAATGTTGATAACAAGCATGACGCCTTGGCCAGGCCTCCGAGATCAGGTGGCCCCCACAGCGTGCCTAATATCTTGGAGGCAATGTGCTGGGATTCGCATGACATCCGTTCTCTCGGTTGTCGGCTTAGCTGCTATTAAAAGGCGGTTGATAATGAAAATAGACAATTACAGGCTCTGCAGCTTTGCCAAGACTATTTTAGTGGTGCATATATACTACTCATATATAACCAATTTAACCAAAAAAAGTTTTCCTGCAGTTGGCCTCTTAAGATGGATGTTCTCAGCTTGTGGTGCAGGTGGTGTGCAATGTGATTAGAAAGATAAGCCAATGAGCTTTTTGCACCTAGACATGGAGTGGTTTGAGGTGCATCGCACTTTTAAAGATCTGCCTTGACAGCCAAAGCATGGGTTGTGCTTCAAGATGGACAACAGCATGTGGTGCAGGTGGTATGCGAAAGAAAGAGGGTATGCAAAGTGCACTGTTGATTGAAGTCATGGTAATTTGCACGTACTGTCATGCGAAAATAAAATGTCAGCACGAGAACAAGAACTAGAAGGCGCATTCACTTTTCCACATTCAAAGTTGTGTACAGTCGAACATCGTTATTACAAACAATGCGATATTGCTATGTAGTATTGCATAGCTGAAATTCGTTATGCAAAATTTCACTGTAAAATCAGTTAATGCTAGTGCAACTTCGCTGTGTTCATCAGAAGGTCTGTTCGATTCACCTGCACCACTGTGAACCAGTTCACGGCGGTGCATGAGAAGTTAGAAAATTATGCAGCTTGATTTCTGCGGTGCAGGCACAGTGCGACACTCCAAATGAATGCCAAGGTGCAGACGTGGTGCAGGCATTATTTTTTTGTCTGAGTGTGCACCAAGTGCGTACATTTGAGGGTCTCGAATTTCAGGTATGATTGGCATGCTGAGGCGTAAATAAGCCCTGCGCTTGTGTAGACACGGCCGATGTGTGTAAGCGAGGTTTTAACAGCGCTTGCGCCCGTTTGCTGCAACATCTGCTGCACACCTCTATCATGCACCAAGTCGGCACCGACAGTAGAGAAGGCGCAGCAACATCGTGAGCCTGCCCTGCACCATTCCTGCATCTTTTGAAATGAACGCCGTGGTTCTGAGGGCACCATTTCTGCACTGTTGTAACTGGTTCAGGTGGTGCCGGCAAATCGAAAAGACCTAGAGTTCTTCGCTTCTTAATGTTTTCTGCCATACTGAATGCTGAACAGTGGGCAACAACGCCCACCTCACTGCACGAAAGTAGCAGCAGTAATAGAGCTCCAGGCAAGATCTGTGATATTGGAAAGTGCATGCGGGTATGGCCCCCAACGTCCTCAGATCCTCTGCGCACCATCCAGTCTCGGAGACCATGCGCTCTCAGATTGGCCGTGCCATCAAGTGCTTACACTGCTATGCTGAGAGTGGCGCACTCTTGGCGCATTGAACATGAAAATTTCTTGCATGCTCGCAAGAGTGAGTCACTTGCACCTGCCATGTCACTGCCGACACCATGTGTCCTGCGGAGAAACCTGCCTCGTGCGTCTGGAGCAAATGTACTCTGTTTCTGGGGGGTTTGGCATATCTGTAATGCGCTCGCACAAGTTAGAGAGAGTTTCAAATGCATATGGATCTTGCAGAATTTCAACGAGGGTTTGGCTACCTTATAGATTTGGTATATATTCATGTTTGCTATAACAAGGTTCGACTGTACAACATTTGTGTCATTCATCCACAGAGGCTTAGCTTTGGAGTAAGAAGGCATTTCTCGTCTGCTTCTGTCGGGAGTACACGTCGTAAGAGGTATTCCTCTTCGTTCTGATTCGAATTTCATTCTGCCATGATAGTATGTTGTGTGAACCTTACCCACTACAGTGGCCTATTCCCTGTGATGTGCTGTAGTTATGGACTGGCTATAGATCACAAGGTCATGGGTTTGATTCCCTGATGTGATCATTGAGTTTTGATGAAGAAGGAGCAAAAAGAAAAAAGAAAAAAAAAACACTTGCGTCCCAATGTTTTGGTGCAGGTTAAAGTATGCCACATGGTCAGGATTAATCCACAGCCCTGCACTACGACATCTCGCATTACTCCTATGGGGCTTTCAGATGTTAAACCTAATCAGTAAATCACTCACCTAAAGCACTGTGAAGCTGTGGCAGGCATTGCGCTGCTGAACATGAGGCCGTGGTCCTGGCCACGTCAGCTGAAGTCTGATACATTAAAATTAAAAGCGTCAAAAGCTGGTGTTCAGTCTTGTCCGTGTCTTTTTTTGCGCTCCTAATTTTACTATATACCATGAATAAACTATAGCCCAGGAACAAGCTTTTTTATGCTATCTTATGCAGACATAATGCAAGGACACTTACATACTCTTATTTTGGTGCCCTACAGGCTGAAGTGGTGAAACCCAAGTGGTCAAAATTATCTTTAGACTTGTGTTGCAGCCTCTCACATACTAGCCTGTAGTGTAACTGGAATGTAAAACTGCATAGAAAATCTTATAAAAAATACACTGCAATGACCAGTGAGTTCGAGTTGCTTAAGAGCAGTTTTAGGTTTGTCACATGTGTTGAAGGCATCATTTTCATTTCTTGTGCTGCACAGATAACTCATTTGAAATTGGGGCTTAGAAATTTTCTCGAGGAGCCTCGCACTGTATTCGCCAAAACGCTAATTTATCAGAGCCACAATGCAGACTAGGCATATAAGCTAAATTTTAAACAAAATTTGCTAAAGTTCACACCACAAATGTAATTTTCGAAGTTTCAGAACAACTTCATTGACTTTCCTGAATCTTGTCACTTGCTCGGTGACATTATGGTCGAGTCTACTTAGCAAAGCTGCTAGTGAAAAGCACAGAAGAATTTCCTTGTTGCATTCTCAGTCTGTACATTTTCCTCAGGCCAAGCTTTTTACGATCAATCTTTTTTTTTCTGAATTATATTCTTTCCTCGCATGTTCATGTGATCATATACCCGACAAATGCCAAAGCTACAAGGAAAACCCCTGTGGGTTTCTCAAAAATAAAGATTTCGGTGGATAACAAATTTTTCTCTGATGTCTTCACTTTGTGAGCTTCCACAAAACTGATTTGCAATGTTCCTGATACCGTCAACGACCGATTTTTCGCACATGCCTGATATCTGATAATTAGGGGTGATATAACGTAAAATGATTCCAAACTGTTTTGATTCCAATTTCTGCAATCGGCCTCCACGATTGGTCAAAACATTTTCGGGCCACTCCCAACTTCGCCTGTCTGTCACACGACGTCACGAAAACCGTAATAGCTCCCCATCTGATATAACGTGTACACACTGATTATGCATGATTAAACCACACATAAGAAAAATAATCATTCCTGATTTGACGCCTTTTCACCATTTGCCCTCTGCTATTGGTCCAATGTTTTCTGGCTACGCCCACTTCGCGTGTCTGTCACGCGACCTCACAAAACAGTGAAAACTCACCACGTCAAAGTCACGTGTCTGCGATAAAAAATGCATTAATATGCCGAACAAAACTGAAAATTTTTCTGAATAGCCACATACTGCGCCGTTCCGGAAGGAATAGAAGATGGCTTCCCACTGATCGCTCAAGCCCTCGCTACTCGCACCTGCCGGTGAACCTGTATTTATTTGGGCATGATAAACCTTTTTACGTGGGAGTAAAATGTTATCGAGCCCTTTCGGCACGCATACGACATCGCTCTGCCAACTCTTCTTTGCTGAGGATCCGTTTTAGCGGCATTCTTATCCTTCCGTTGCACGCCGCCGCCATTTTCGACCAGCCACCGCAAGCTAAGTAAGGCGAAGCGGACCAATCGGAGAAGCCAGCACCACCCTCTTCATGCGGTTATCTATTTTCACAGTGCTGGCTCGGCCCCATCGAAACCCTCTCCACTAGAGCGTGCTCCTCGCCTCTTGCCAGCCAATTAGATAAGAAAAACCGCTAAATGTAGACAATGTTATTGGTTTTGAAAGCGGACAAAGGTGACCTCCTATAAACGAGGAGAGTGTTTGATTGGGTTGTTCAGACAACGCTGCGGGTCACCACCCGATGTTTGCGTCGGTGGTTACGTAAATTTGATGTCAGGAGTTCGGAATCAAAACAGTTTGGAATCATTTTACGATATAGCGCCCTAGGATGCCTTCACGGCACCACCACGTACCCCATAGAGCCAATGTATATGGATGTCTGAAATTTCGGACGCTGAAACTCTTCGCCGTCCGACTTTTCGGACGTTTTGCTGTAATCGCAGGTCTGAAATGGCATTAATTGAAGCCCCCGCTGTCGCCATATTGGTCATCTCGTAGCCACGAACCAGCGCTCTCGCTTGCCGATTCTTTGGGAACCATAGTAGTCGTTTTGTGGTGTCGTTAGGCTTAACTGCTTCGACGTTCGCCATCAAGCTTCCTGCTCTTCAGTGCCATGGTTTTCATTTAAAGGATTCGCTGCTGTCGGCAATGGTGCCAATTCCGGCTTCGTTATCTTTGTTGACGGCGTCAAAGCGCGGAAAGCCCGGCAAGGGGTCTAAGAAATTGCATAATGCCGGTTTCTGCAAGTCAGCTTTGCCGCAATACAGTGGCGTTACGCGGTAAAGCATAAGCAATGTATTGCGGTGAAGCATCCCAACAGTGCAAAGGGACACAGTTATGGGACAAAAAGATGTCTTATTATTAATTAATAATTGAATGTGTCATAAATTAATTATGCATGCTCACACTCACCGTTTCCTGTCACAGTACAAGCTTACAAGCTCCGAGATGCCTAAATGTACTGACAGGCCTTTAAAGCTACTTCGGACATTGCTGTGGAGATTTTAGCCCTTGAGGGCAGCTAAAGACATGCATTGGTTTTTGAACTACGCAATTTTTTGGACGTCTTCGCGGTCCATTGGGAGTCCGAAAAGTTGGACATTCACTGTATATTTTTATATATATATATATATGCATCGGTGCTGTGGTTTCAATGCAGCAGAGGTATTTCACATGCATGGTTGGGTGGTTTTGTGTTTCTACCTGGACATACGCACTGAAAACATGGGCAAATTTATGGTCGTGTTTGTTTGACCTGATCGGCAGGGTTACCTCGGTTTCGTGCACATTTCAATATCGCATGAACTGCCAGTTCCTTTTCACATGTGGAGGTAGTGGTGTCACTTGCCACCAGCAGTCACCTGACAAGAAAGTGCAGTATGGACAGATTTCTTCACCCACTGGACAGAAATATTGTGGACGAAATGTCACTATAGGTGTCGTGTAGGGAAGCATGTTGCCTTGATTACGGGATGGAGGCGTTTGACATGAGCTGGCTACTATAGTATACACTTAAAATAACGGGGATAGCTGAACACACACTAACAGAAGTAAAACGCCCTTTGGTACATACTTGCATTTTCTGGGTTTTAATATGAGTGCCTTTATGTCAGTGAACCATACTTATTGACACAGCTTCTTGGTGCAAAAAGTCGACACATGGTCGCTTCCACAAAACAATCAGTGCGTCTTTGGTCCTGGCCATATCTCAGCAACATTAGTCTTCCGCGGGTCACATGTTTTTGGGAAATGCATTTCCCTAGGGACACATTTTCTTAGTGCAGATTTAAATTCTTCAGAATGACTTGTTTCGAGAAAAAACACACAAATGTTTTCTTATGTGACAATAAAACGATAAATTTTGTTATAAATGTGCAGTTTTATATATAGTTTATTGTTGAATACACAGGTAAACTTGCATCAATATTTCTTTACGATTGTGAATAAATGAACAAAACCTATTTTTATGTTTTAAATAAGTTTGACACACTAGGGTCCCATATTTTGAAACATTCTATTTAGTAATTTTCTACTTTTATTATGTGTTGCGCCAAGGGTGTGATCATAGCAAAGACTGAAGCAAGGCGGCCTCCGAACCACGTCCGAACCAATGACAGGGAGTCACAGGAATAGACAATGAAGTGGATCGTTAGAGAATACGGCCCGAGGACACACTTCCATAGCAAAAGCAAGGCTTGCATGCTAAGCACCTGCAACCAATCTCAGTGGGGTGTACTCGTCAGAAAAGCAAGTGATAAAAGGGCGCAGTTATCAATTGTTTCATCGCTAGACGAGATTCGATCGCTTCTCGTGTGTCCCGTAAAATGTGATGAACGCACGGCAGTATCGTCAGTGCGAGCGCCCACTTTTAAACGGTAATCGCACACCTATGGGAGAGCCATGCGGGCAAGCATCTTGCAGTAATGCTTTGAGTGATAACAAGATGCAAATAACTTTTTACGGCGAGCATAGCTCAAAACGAAATGCGCAAGGATACCGGTTATAAAGTGCGCAAGCGAGGGCGTGCGGCAGTAAACCAATTGAAGCGGGATTGTTCCAAAACTACTGCTGTGGCAGCCACTACAAATGAAGGGAAAAGTTCGTTTTCGTGGAAGCTGAGGGGTGGCAGCTCAACAAGAATTTTTTCTAGACGTGACGCAAAATTGCAGCACCTCCAGAAGGGACACTAGGTGGCGCTTCGTTTCAAAAAGGTGCATTTTTTAGATAAATCAGTTGCCACTAAACATGCACACCGGTGATCCTCAAAAGTTTAAATCACACTAGCTCACGCTGAGCAATGTTTTCTGCAGGTATACACTCGTCAAACTTGTCTGATCACTGAATGGCACTTGCTGGTGTGCACATTCACATTCGCTCGCATACACTTGCACACCTGGAATGAGTGTGTGCGAATGTGCCAACCTGTGTGTCCTGATATGTATGACAATCACCACAGCACTGAATTGCCCATAGGCTAGTAAGACTTTTTCATGGCCTAACATGTTACACATGCATGGAACAGTTAGTAGCACACGATAATCACAGTAACCTGGAGAGGTACCAAGAACAAGCGCTACACTCGCACTGTTTATGTACCGGCATGGGCCAATAAATATGTAGGGTGTAGATGGAACAGAGCGCTTGCGCGAAACAAGATTATCACAATGTAGGTGTCAGCTAGTATGTGTCAAGAAAAGCTTTCTCTCTCTTTGATATTAAAATGCAAACTTCTGCTAGTGTCAGTTGTGGATTTGTGTTTCTATTTCTACCAAGAATCATTATCTCGCTAAGTCGGAGATCACACGTAAATGTATTACAGTGCTCAGCTAAATTAGTCTTTTCTTTTCTCTTTATATTCTGCTATTCTGTCTTTTTCTAACTCAAAACTGCTGTAATGGAAATCTGCTGTCAGCCCCCTTCTAATGGCTTGCATTATGTACATTATACTAGTTGTGCGTAATCACTTGGCCGAAGCCTAGCGTTCTGTGCCTACTTATGCGGTTTAAATGCGAAGCTTTCTGCACGGAAAAATTGTGTTGTGCACTAAGTTTTTGGTTTTCTCACACTCTTTTTGTTAGCACAGGTATTTCCAGCCACCCTGAAGTAAGTGTTTCACCATTGCCTGCGGCAGGCTATATATATATTTTTCTTTTTAAAATGTACCTCGGTTTTAAGCAGATGTAGATCCGAGAATCGTGCATGCTCCCCTTTTGTTCAGTTTGCTGCTGATAAAAATCAGTTTGCAATCCAGGCCTAGCCCATTGTTCTTGTTTACACTTATTAATACTAGTAAAAAGGAACAATATGGCAGTGTTCCTGCTAAGCCCCACTGCTAACCTCACCAACTTTTAAACCAATGTGCAAAATCAAGTTGAATGTGCAGTCGATCGGTGTACGTATGTGCAAACGGGCTGTGCATGTAGTACTACATCCCTTCTTTTGCGCATATATGTATGCTTCTTGTCTTGTTGATGACTCATGCATATTGCAGTTTCTGTATCAGTGAATGAATTGATCAGTTGTTTGAAGCAGCACTTCAGAAGTTATTGATCAGTCAGTAGCGTACCCAGGATCTCTGCCAGGGGGGGGTTGACAGTTTGCCAATACCATCTAAATAGCACTAATTTCAATTTCTTCACGGGAAATTGTCAAAAAATGCGCTTTTTGTGAGTGTGCAGACGATTGCGCGTCTTATATCTTAGTTGCAGTACCCAAATGCGCAAGGAAAGAAAAGGGGTTAAACAAAAGAGGGGGGTTAAGTCGGCCTCAGAGGGGGGGTTAGAACCCCCGAAACCCCCCCGTCGGTGCGCCACTGTGATCAGTTATCGATCAGTTATCTGAATACGGCGCGCTGCCTCCCTTGCGTACCCTAGATTGAGCCGCCATCGTTGGCTCACCGTTGCACGCTTTCACTCGCACATACAGCATATGGTGTGATCACGAGACAAACCCTTCATGCCTATTCCGCAGACATCACCCATAGCAACTGCCACAGGAGGTCAACCTAGCACGCTACCGCCTACCCTCCTCCTCCGCAAAATTCGCCTGTTTTCTCCTTCCCCGCTTCGCTCAATGCCACCTAGACTTTGCTCTAGGTGGCGTTGGTTTGCCGCGCGCTCAGTGTGCTCCTTCGTACTTTCCCTAGCCCACGATTCTCTTCTCCAGCCCAAGTGCCTTCCTCTTCCACTTCCTTCGCAGCTTCACACTACCCCTCGACGGCCCTCATTGAGCATAGCCATTTACACTTGTGTGTAAAAATCATTTCAGATGCTCTGTAGTTGAGCAAATTGCCGCAAGATGTCACTACTAGCTCTGTTGCTGCCGTCCGTGTCTCCGGTGTTTCAGTATTCCGTAAACTGCAATACGTATGCCAACAGGCTAAAGAATTCTAATATCAATCAGTAACTTCATCAGTCTGTCATTCGCTCAGTCATTCAGTCAGCAATCCTTTAAACACACGAGAGCTTTATGTCACATAGGGCAGTACAGCTTGCATGTCAAATCAAAGTCTCTCACTGTTTACTTTGCGCTTTTTAGAAATCCTATTGGTACTCGTCATTGGAACACGACAGCGAGCACGAAGGCATCACTGACCAGGAAGTCAATGACACCGACAGCGTCTTCGAGCCTCCGCCATCAGATGCGCAGACCACCATTGCACTCTCTCACGTGACCAAGGTGAGCAGGGGTAGTGCATGCTCCATAACCTCATTCAGGTTACAAGATCTGAAGAAAGCTATGGCAGCATATTAACAGCGCAGGTGAAACGTGAGGATACAGTAAATAGCAGAACTAGTGCTCACTCGAACGTCATCCTACACAGTGCAATATCTGTGGTGTTGTGCTGATGAGCAGGAAATTGCAGGTTCAATTCCCAGCAGATGCAGCCGCTTTCCGACGGATGTGCAATGTAAAAAGGCTTGTGTACTGTGCTTTGGGTGTGCATTAAAAATTCTCAACTTTTAATTTTTTTTAATGTGGTAAAAATTTATTTGGAGGCCTCCACTATGGCGTCCTCATAGCCAGCCGTACAGCTTCAAAACGTTAAACTTCATAATCTAATTTTAATTTTATGGTTTAAGCATATGTTAGACGAACCCAGGTGGCCAAATTGAACCCGCAGCATTCGACCGTGTTGTCACTCGTAGCCCACACTTTGATTTAGGGCATTAAATTCTGTAAAAAAGATCAATCGAATAATTAATGTCATACAGAGTATTTTCAATATCATCAGCATCTTTATGCAACTGCTGACAAGGCACCAATTTGCAATGCTCATCGGAGGCTCCCACATGGAGTTCACATCAGATCTGTCGTTGTCCTCTACTGAACTGTCTCGAGGACCTATCGGTACACTTTTGTATGTTGCCAGCAATGCGAATTAAAAGACGTTGATGCCGAAGCAATTTTTTTGCACTGACATCAGGATACATCACTTTGTAACTGATTTTGTATTTGAAGCTTGCAAAAGACTATATATATATATATATATATATATATATATATACACAGCAAGTTAAGGTCACAACCAACTAGCCCAGTTGTTTTGATATATTCCATTTCAATATAGCCAAGTTATATCTCTATTTGCCTTAGTGCTGTTTCATCAAGTTCTTTTTCATCACTTCACAGAAATTTAGAGGCACCAACAAGAAGGCTGTTGACGACCTGTCTCTACAAATTTTTGACGGCCAGCTGACGGTCCTCCTGGGGCACAATGGCGCTGGCAAGACAACCACCATGAACATGATCACAGGTTAGGTTCAAGAGAGGACAGCTTGCGTCAGTGTTTGTTTTAATGTACTGTCAATGTCAAGGAGGAAGAAACATATAGGGCAGTCCTTAGACTGCGCAAGGAGCAGTGGAATGAAAAAATGGTAGGCGTAACATTCATAGACAGGAAAAGAGTGGTGTGGATGAGAGAGCAAACGGGGATTGCCAATGTTCTAGTTGAAGCTAAGAGAAAGAAATGGAGCTGGGCAGGCTATGTAATGCGCAGGGCAGATAACCGGTGGACCACTAGAGTTGCAGTATGGCTTGGAATCAGCGCAAAACAGGGTTATTTGGAGATCATTGGGAGAGGCCTTCGTCCTGCAGTGGACATGAAAAATAGGCTGATGATGAATATCAAGGGCTCAGAGATGGGGTGGTATGCGTCCAATGTCTAGGGGCAAAACTCTAGAACCTGTCTCTGAATTTCTGGCTTATGTGCCTGGAGTATGTGGAATCTAAGTTTTCTCACAAGAGTTGGATTGTGTAAACTTTTGGTGGCACTGGTGCTTTTAACTCTTTATTGCTGTGCCCTAGTCAACTCACCTGAATTTCGTGTCCACTGCTCACCATGTCTGAGTAAACCCATGCCACAATTTACACTCGCACCCTTCCTTTCACGAGACATTCTATTAATGTAGAACCCCCAAGTACTGGTCGCACCATCTATACAGAAGTAGGTTAAACTGATATTGCGTGGTAGCTATTATTCGCATACGACAGGTGTCGTGATGGAGCTTATCTTTTCTATGTATTTCGTTTTTGCTCACCCATCTCCAAGCTCGGGTCTCTTGTTTTTTGACATGGTGGATCGATGCTAGAAGCACATGCAGTTTTCGAATGATGAAGAAATTCAAAAGGTGTTCATGAACTCTGAATATGAAGACTCCTATTTTGAATATGAGATGTGTTTTAGTGATGATGAAAGTGCCGAAGAGGCCAAATCACTAATTAGTATGGTTATTAATTTTGTTTGAATATTCTGAAAATAAATCGCAAAGATGTTCACTGACACATCACCAATAAATACCTTTGCATCTTAAGGCTGCTAATGTGTCGCTTAGATGCACTTTGGAAAAACCTCCTTCACACAGCAGGTGGAAAAGCATAAACTTCCGGATTGCTAAGGGTCTAAAGTAGCAGGCATATTTCTCTTCTTTCTCTGAGAAGCTTACTCAAGACTTGGGATTCTGGTTCTTGCTTTTTTACAAGTGCAATAATGCATGGACATATCTGCATAAATGTGTAACTGTTTGCAAACCACAGCAATAAGTAGACAACTCCTGCTAGCAAAGACGGGAAAAGGTGCCACAGATGAAAGAGTGCTTCCCTATTCTTCATGTCTAATCCTTGCCTACATGTGTCGGTCTGTGTAGCTTCTGAACTTGCTGCACGAGTGACCCTATGTTGTCATTTTTTGGAGCTTTTATTCTACGCACGTGAGGGATAATGTTTACACACTTGTAACGGTCTAACCTCATTATGCAAAGTTGCATGCGACGTGAGAATGTCTTCGTTATATCTGATATTGGTTATAAACATATATGAATTAGTTACATGCTGATTACGGTAACAGAACATTTTAGGTTTGCTTTGGTATATCTGGTGATTTGTTATACCTTGGTCCATTATATCAAGGTTAGATTGTATTCCAGTGTTAGTAATTTATGTTTGGACAAAGTTGCCAGGTGGCAGCCCAAAACATTTCATTTTCAGTGAAAAGTTGCGAAGTGATGGTGATGATGATGACTTGCTTAAAATTTTCTGTTCTCTTAATGTTTTAGTTGTTCTCAGACGTCTTTATTATTTTTAAAACTGTAGCCTTAAATCACCTTCTGCTTTAACGAGTTAACAGTCAGAATGTGAAAAAGAGGAAAACAACTGGCGCTTTTTCAAGAGTATCGGATCTCAAGATTGTGCATTGCCTAAAACATAAGTTTTGATGCACGCGGAGGGCTAGCCAATAAGCACTTTGCTGCGTCCTTAAAAGTAGCAACAAATAGATGTGTGCATATTCCCCTTCGGATAAAGTGAGAGTGAAGCATTCAACCAAGCCAATGTTTTTTTAGGGAAGTTGCTGGCCATTTACACCACTAAAGAAGTCGCAAGGACTCCAAAAAGGCAAAGTTGTCGATAAGGTGACCTAAAACTCGCCAAGTTTCCAATACTGCTGTATTCCATTTCCTCTTGGCTTTAAACGTCAGCCTGTTATCACTATTATAAAGTGCTCTACAGTTCGCCAAGTCATGTAATGCAGCGAGCATATAAACGGTGGTATACCAGAGTAACAGAATAGGTTGCTAAAGGCAGGAATCCACAGTTAAGTGTGGCAGTGGATTAGATTCTGTGATGAGATGAGGAACTTTGTGAGCATAAAATGAAGGCGAATGACACAAGACAGGGTTTGCTGAAGATCGCCGGTAAAGAAGCGTTGGCTGCCACCACAGCTGCTGCTGATCACGGCAATAATGTTGTGCCACAAAATGTTTTTTTATTTGCTATTCATTTCAGGGCTGTTCCCACCCACTCGCGGTCAGGTGCACATCAATGGCTACAACATTCAGACCCAGACCAAGAAGGCGCGGGAAAGCTTTGGCCTCTGTCCGCAGCACAACGTCCTTTTCGATGAGCTGACGGTCGAGGAGCACCTGTACTTCTTCTACAGCGTGAGTAGTGTTGGCAAGATGATTTACACTGCTAACCTTCTGCTTTTGTCATGCTGTCCGCGTTATCGTTGTTCTGCTGTTGCTAGAGACGTGCTTTGTTAGTAGACATTTCTTATGTCAGAAAGTGTCAGCAGTTTAGCAATTGCCAAGAAGTCAAATGAGTTATTAGCATGGGCCTGCCCCTACACTGTCTGCAGACCTAGGGTGCTGCCCTTCTTATATAACTATTTTTGCTTAGTACAGTATTGACCACTTATAACGTGATCACTTACAGTGCAGGACCGGATAGAATACGGTTGTTTCAGACTCCCATTAATTTTCTCATAGCTCTCTATGTATACGTGTATTGCTTATAGTGCAGTTGCGGGAGATGAAACGCCGGTTACAGTGCGGCTGCCTGGAAGTTCGGCAGTCAACCAAGACGGCGAACGCTCCCGTCAAGCCGCAGATATACTCGGGCATAACGCGCGCACTGTCGAGCTCCGCAACGTCGCGGTGGCGAACAACCAGCATCTGTACGCGACACGACGCAACCAGTGTTCCAGGCGCATTACAATGTTGCTGGCGCGTGAATAGCTCCATTCCTATTTTTCACCCTCTGCGCCGGTCGCGCTTCCCTGCACACCTCGCGTGGAGTGGGCAGAATGATGCAATGGCGGGAACGCGCGAAAGAGCATCCGGCGCCGCGGCTCTCTGTGCATTAACAAGCATGGTGTCACACGTGCACAAGCAAAGTTGAACAAATGTCACTCAATGACCGCAGAAACCCGCTGTCAAAACACTTTAGTGAGGAAGCATGGCAGCAGCAGCGAGCGATTTAACCTTCGTGCTGCGTCTCGCATCAACGCGAACTAAGCTCCGAAAACAGCGCACGGCAGACTGTGCCCCCGTCGCAGATGGCTTTCAAGATACAGTGACCCCGGTGGCTGCGCGCCCCCCCCCTCCCTACCCTCCCCCGAGAGCCTTGCGTGCGAGGGAAGATGGCGCGCTTCTTTACCGCGTTCCTCCCTTGTGTGTGCCAGATTGAGCCACGATCGCCGGCTCACCCTTGCTCGCTTTCACTCGCGCATACAGCATACGGGCCGCGGCGACTGCTTAAAGTGCGGATATTCGTGACTCTGGCGACTTTCGTTATAAGCGGTCTACACTGTAGCCTACTATTATTAGCTGAGTTTATCTTACATTATTTTGTTATAGTAGATCCCGGATATACTGCACTCGAAGGGGATCACTAAATAGTTTGATATATTGATGATTTAAAATATAAAATTGGCCCAACTTACGCTCATCTGAAAACTCCGCATATCTCTGACCATCTCCTGAGATCATGAAAAGTAGGGGAGAGAAACGGCTGTGGAGCTCGCCCAGCCCTGAACATCTAAGGGGTAACGAGTTTGTTGTACTGCTATTGGGATGTGTTTGTTGTGCATTTCACCTAAGTTTCTGACCAATAAAACGGTATTTTAGTATTTCTTTATGCAGTTGTATTTTTTTTTTGTATCTTGTGTAGTATTTTAAGCAATGTGAGCTTGTTAGGTATGCATCCATAGTTTGAGAGACGTACTTTGCTCATTTTTGCTGCTGCCCTTTAGATTCAGTGTGACAGCATCTGCCAAAACAGTGCTGTTTCGGTGGCTTGAGTACTTGTGATGAAGCGAGAAGTGATTGCGGATTCATTAAGAGAAGCGCACTTGCAGGGGCACAGTGCATCACAGCATTCAATATTTTGAATCTGGTGGTGAACTGCACGATATACTAAATACTTCTTGGGCAAGTTGGTGTCTTATGGAAAAACATGATTTTAGAGAGCTAAAAGGACACACACAAGGAAGAAACACACAGAGCGGGACGATATACGCGTGTTAAAGTGCTACACTTTTACATAGGATTTCCTAGGGGATGTTACAACCGTTCAATACAGGCAATAATTTGGTATATCCAAGTTTGATAGATCCATGATCCACTGTATCTCATATTATAGTCAATTCTTAAGACGTTTATTATTCAATGTTGCCTAGGCCAATGTAGTTTTTCTTTATTTGCTTCTAATAAATACAGATTTATGAACATTGTTTTTAGTGTCACAAATGTTGAAGCTGCTTCTAGCAATCTGGCTCATTGCACAAGATTATACGGAACACTTGTACAGTAGGTCCTTGAACCATGCAAGTATGAATCTGTAAAGGTCAGCAAAGATACTTGCATTATCGCGAAAAATTGTAGTCCCGGATTAAGGAATCAGTGAACTTGGCATGGTCTGCAATAAAAGTTACTTCACCTCAAAGTTCATATCAATTATTGTCGGGAATACTGCCATATCGTTATTTGCACTTTTACTGTTTCTAGTAGGACCCGCCGGGGTGGCTCAGTCAGCTAAGGCGGTGCACTGCTGAGCCCGAGGTCGCGGGATCGTATCCCGGCCGCGGCGGCCGCATTTCGGGGGAGGCGAAATGCAAAAACTCCCATGTGCTTGCGTTGTAGTGCATGTTAAAGAACCCCAGGTGGTCAAAATTAATCCGGAGCCCTCCACTACGGCGTGCCTCATAATCAGAACTGGTTTTGGCACATAAAACCCCAGGAACAAGAAGAAGAAGAAGAAACTGTTTCTAGTGTAGAACATTTAGTTAGGCCAGTTAATGTGCTTCTTGTGCATGGAGTTTAGCATGACACAAACGATCACCACCAAAACACATGCATTGGGATGAGCACTAGTTCAGAACTGTTTGTTTCATGACACAGATCCTGAACATAACTTGAGCACAGGAGCAACTTGCTTCTTCAATTCTCTCCATTTGGAGGCATTTACCCTGTAGCATGTACAATATCGACCTTTATGCAAGGGCACACGCGAGCGCGTGGCCTATGCTCTGCGGCGGCTGCCTACAGCGCCATTAACCGACAGCTAAAGAAAGCACATCTGCTTTTGGCATCATCTATTGGCAAACAAAACAACGAGTCGTGGCCGGTGCACAAGTGCTGCCAGATTAGCTCCCTCTCCGCTCAGTGATTGCATTGGGCTTAAGTTCAGGTATAAACATTGTTACTGGTGCCAGCTATACCGGTGCACTAGTTTCTGTTCTTTTTTGTTAATGATTTGGCCTTATTTCTTTCATCCCTCTCTGGCGTTGCATGTGTCCTTGAGGGTGACCTGCCCGAGTGACTCAGTGGCTATGGCATTGCGCTGCGGATCACGAGGTCATGGGTTCGTTTCCCAGCCACAACGGCCCCATTTCGATGGGGCGCAATTAACAAAAGATACACTCATGTACTGTCCTTTGGGCGCACATTAAAGAACTCCAGGTTGTCAAAATAATTTCGCAGACCCCGCTGCGGCATTCATGATAGTGGTTGTGTTGCTTAAGATGTCAATTCCAGTCAGTCAGTCAATCAAGCAATCAGTGTTTGATATTCTTACTCTTACAAAGATAAGCTGTCTTTGCATGTTAGCCTCATAGGCCTGCGGCAGCGTGGTCATTTCTCACTTGACTTGCAGCTCAAGGAAAGCCCAGAAGTGAGCTGGAAGGCGCACGTGAATGATGTTCTCACAAGCGTCGACCTCACCGAGAAGCGCTCGGCGTTGGCGAAAAGCCTCTCGGGCGGCATGAAGCGCAAGCTCTCGCTCGGCAATTCCATGATTGGAGACTCCAAGGTGAGGCCGCGCTGCGGCTGTTTTCTGTTCTGCCGCCCCCGGTCGCATTCCTAATTGTAGTGGCGCTGGCTGCTGTCCTGTACCATAGGCAACAACGCAAACGAACAGCAAATTCGAAAGAAGCTTCTTGTGGCACACCGTAAAAGAAGTGACGAGAGCGTCTCGAATTGTAAAGAAAGAGATTGAGAAAAAGTGTGTGACAGGACTGGAGCCCGTACCCCTCCACACAGCCGACACGAGACAGCTTAAAATGAAGCAGGGGCAAGCTTGTGTGGGTTCTTCAAAAATACAAAGCCTTGTAAATAAATTCATTTTACTTGACAGGAGGGCTTAACAAAAGAAGTGCCTTAAAAAGTATAAAAAAGTAAAATAGATGCTGCAAGGTGAGTTTTGTAAAGGAGCTGCAAAAAGCCCTTGTTTATGCTTATTTGTGCCCCTTTTTTTTTGGAAATGTATTGTCTCTGTTTTGGTAGGGACCTATTGAGCAAGACAGCAACAGTGCCTAGCAGTTAGGTCAGGAAGGTTCAAAGGCGGGTTGGTTTCGCAAAGAAAGTTTCACTTTAAAAAATGCTTTTGGAATCTTGTCCTCACTCGTGGCCTTTGGGTCCACTTGCAGATCCTGATTTTGGACGAGCCGACAGCGGGCATGGACCCACAGGCACGTCGCGCGGTGTGGACCCTGCTGCAGAACCTGCGCAGGAGCAAGACGATCCTGCTGACCACTCACTACATGGAGGAGGCTGACGCGTTGGGCGATCGCATCGCGTTTGTGGCACACGGCAGGTTGCAGTGCTGCGGTTCGCCACTGTTTCTCAAGAAGCGATACGGTTGGTGGCTCCCCCACTTTGCACCAACGGCTGCTTGCCGAATCTAATTAAGCACTCGTCAGAAAGAAATGAACAGTCAAAAATTATGTTTCGCAGTCGCTACGCATTTCTTGTTCACGATCTTGTGAACAAGTAGCGTAAGGGCCCTGACTCCTATGCCCCGGTCACTTGGGTGAGGTTAATGCCAGTTAGTCTCGAATCTTAAGTTTTCTAATGCCATTACACCAAAGTTGCTGCTATGTGTACATTTTCAGCGTCATTAAATGTCACAATGACAATTTGCTGCAGTGTACACAGTAAGTTTGTTCACCAATCGTATTGTCATCAGAAAAGTTTATTTAGGAGGCAAAAGTTCAAAAAGTGCAACTAAAAACATGAATAGGCACATAGTCCAATCCGGATACATCGAACCCACATATAACAAATTATTTTGTATATGAAACAGCTGTAAAAACCCCTTGAAAAATTTCTGTATCAGATTTTTATTTTATGTATTGAATTACCTATACATCGAACTTTTTTGTGATTCCCTTCAGATTCGATATATCAGGTTCAACTGTATTTTACATAGAATTATCTCAGATACATTTTCCATGTGCAGCCGTAAATGCAAACATTGGGAGCAAGAGTAAGCATTCGATGGCCTGGGAGTACGAGCTGGGAGTATGTACAACACAGCAAGGGGGGGGTGGCCTTGAGTAATGCCGTTAAGTATACCTGTGTGGCACCTCATCAGTGGTGTTAAACTTTAGAGCATTGAGCACTTAATTTCATCTTTTGGGCCTATGTGGCGCCAGTATTAGTTTTGTGTGTTACTTCATTGTTTATTTATTTTCTTTGCATGTGCTTCTTTTGATGTGCTGTGCATGTCTTTTGCTAAATAAGTGTCTGGCAAACACTTGATTAGGCAACATCTGTTACAGGCTTTGATTTTCAGAAGCTAGCAAAAATGCCTAAGCAATGCTGAAAGAAGGAAACTGACACGATGAAAGAGACATAGAAAGCAAGTTTTGCCTTCTTTTCCAGGAACTGGCTACCGCATGAGAATCGCTAAAGGAAGCGACTTCAGCCTTGGTGTTGTAACGGAAAAGGTCGCTTCGGCCATTCCGGCAGCCCAGCTTACCTCGGACATTGGCCACGAAGCCATGTTCAACCTCGGCTTTCCGCCGGCGTCTGACGTCATCCCGCTTCTGAAGAACCTCGAAGAGCACAAGGAAAGCCTCGGCATTGCGAGCCTCGGAATATCGGTCACAACCATGGAGGACGTGTTCATCAGGTACTATTCCAGATCTTCAAATTTTCAAAACGACGCAATGGCTGTTTTAACACTTGAAGCGACCTGCAACTGTGGCACAAAGGATGCAGCAATCTCTTGCTCAGCACGAGGTCAAGGATTCCATTCCCAGCTGTGGCGATCACATCCTGATGGAAGCGCAAAACACAAAGCCACTTGTGTACCAGGCATTGGGTATATGTTGAAAGAAGAGAAAAATAAGTAGCGCAGTATTAGTATAATAATAGGCTTCTGTGAACATCAATTTTATGGTTCCAAACAAAGTCGGAAGTGAATACAGCGGAACGCCGTCGATAGAGAGAGAATACATTCCTCGCTGTTGGGTTTTTCCCAGCTGCTACATTGCGTTTTCGGGCTCCCAACTTAAAGCCCATTGACACCTAGGTATTACGTTGTCATTTGGTACGTCACCATTCTGTAATGTTCTTGCATTTTACGTTACCTTCGAGTGCAGCGGTCTTGTAAATGGGATGGTGCAGACGCCAAGTGCCAGACCATATGCGATCGTCAGTCCCTATAAGCATGTCGCGGCGGTTGTGCGTTTTGCTGGCTCCCTAAAATCAGCTTTGCTGCATTACAGCCATGTTGTGCAGTGAAGCATACTAGGAGTGGAAAATGGCCACTGTTACGGAACATGGTACGTTTCACATGGTACTGTGGCGATTTAGGGCATTCCTCACTGCTATGTTTGTTTTCCGCAGTCCCTTGAAAAACGTATCAATGTGGTTCTGCTTTAGTAATAGTGTTGAATAATTTTGAAGGAAATGGTTTGAATAATTGTTGGATTTGCATGAAAACTTGGTACACAACAATGACAAGTTGACACATCTGAAAAATCGATAATATCCTTCTAAAGATGATAAAAATCATCTCTGGAACCAGCTTTTTTAATGCAATTAGCATTCTTTGGGAACGTATGTTTGTGTGTCCATTGTATTTAACCTCTTTCAATCCAACTTGGCTCACTGGCTAATCTATGGTCTAATTGGTAAAGCATCTGACCACTGTGCTGAGGTAACCGGGTTTGAACGAACTGTCAGACCAACTTTGGTCACTGGGTAGACCATGATCTAATGGGTAGAGCATCATTAGAGCAACCCACTATAATTCAGTTAACCCATTATTATGTCACTCAATCAGCCGATCAATCAATCTTGTATGCTGAATTGACAACATAAAATGTAGGTTTCTCTGGCTTACTTTGTGGCTACTCATCTGCACTGATATAAATAGCCGAGGTTTGACTGTCCTCTCTTGAGGTTGAACGTTAAGAGCCCGATACTCTTGCTGTTTGTTTGCAGAAGAGGAGTTCAAACGAAAGAAGCAGTTGAGTTGGGTCAGGAGAGAAAGAAACATAGCCACGAGCATCCGTATCCACCTAATGCTGCGAAGCAAGCTTCCAGCTAAACTAAAAATATACTTTATGCAGCTCCAACGCACATCTTGGAATCTATGTCTGTGTGAAGCTTTTGGGAATTTGTTCATCAAATGCTATAAATTTGCCCATTTCATTCCTTGGTCCTTAGTGTAAAAGAAGCTGGCACACGTGCATGTGCTCTCATGAACCCACACTACGCTATGTGATACAGTACAGACCACTTATAACGTAACCGCTTATAGTGCAGGACCGGATATAGTGCGGTCTTTTCAGACTCCCGTTAATTTTCCTATAGCACTCCATGTATACACGTATCGCTTATAGTGCAGTTGCGGGAAACGAAATACCGGTTACAGTGCCGCTGCCTGGGAGTACGGAAGTCAGCGGAGACGGCGAACGCTCCCCTCAAACGGACGCCCTAAGTAGTGATCGAGGAAGGAAGAGACGAAGTGGAGGAGAAGGGCACGTGGTGCGAACGAACAGCCAGTGAGGCTGAAACCAGAATCTTGAGTGCGAGTCGAGTTGTGAAATATCACCGCGCATAGCGAGCGAGGGCCACGAAACGCCAACGCTCGCTTCACGATAACGGCAGGCAGTAAACGAAACTTCAGCGAGCGAGCGGGCGGCGCCGGCACGGCACGGCGAAGGGCGCACACAGAGACCGTGGAATGTGAGGGAGGAGGGCGGCAGGGAAGCGGATTTCGCCTTGGCAACTCCGCCGCTTTGGTGGCTCCCCTCTCCTTCCCTCGTAGCTCCCTCACCTTCGACTAACACCGTGCGCGCCCGCTGCCTTGCAGGCGCCGCCGCTACAGCCGGCCCGGTGCCAGCTCCCCGAAGTTTCATTTTCTGCCATTATCGGGAAGCGGGCGTTTGCCGGCGTGGGTAGTTTTGTTGGCCGGCCTGAGACAGTGCCGCTGCTTCCCTCTGCGCCATAGCCGCAGCGTGCAAGGTCAACACGTGACCAGAAAGTAGAGGAAGCATAAAGGAGAAAGAAGGGTGCACTGCCATTTTCTACGCGTGGCTACGGTAGCGTGGCTGAGACGTCGGCACGTACACACATGTTCCGGCGCAACGCAGAATCGGCGACCTTGCCATTTAAAAGAGGGTGAAATGTCTGCCGCGTTTTTTCTTTTTTTTTCATTTTTTTTTTGTTCGCGCGCGACATTGAGGGGTCTCCCCTTAGCTTTTAATCTATGGCGGTGCCGGAGCAATACCACTCGGAGGCGCCGCTGCGTGATTTGGTTCGAATTAACGAGATTCGACTGTAAATTGAATGCAAACGTTCTAGCCCCATTCCTCGACTGTCGCATACGCGTGGTGGCTCGGTGCACATGTTTTGCATATGTGCGGGCCTTGAAAATTGTTGCTTTGGTTATAGTGCGGTACCGCTTATAGTGCGGATATTCGCGACTCCGGCGACTTACGTTATAAGCGGTCTACACTGTACTTGCAAGGACCATCTCAGAGAGCTAGTGGGCACGATAGAAGTATACGTGCGATTATGGCCTAATGGCTCAAGCATAGGGCTACTGTGTTCGGGGACCGAGGTTCTATCCCACCATCGGGCACGTAATTCAATTTTTTTTTGGAAGTGTGAGGCTATTTGGCAGGACTGTGCCAGCGCCCAGCAGGCCACAATCAGAAAAGTCTGGGAGCGTTCGTAGAAAAAATCTTGGCCTTAAAAGCTACCCAGCTACAAGAATCTGGTTTGACTGATGCGCACTGACCTTGTCTCTTGCAGGGTCGGTGAGTTGGCAGACATCAGCTTCGAGATGAACGGCGCGCCATCCAGCTCTCACAACGGCACCGATCACATGGGTGGCCTGGTGGAAGGTGCGTGTACACAGCTGTTAGCTGCCCTTCCCTTTGTACAGGGTGTTGCTTAAATAAGGGAGCCAGGCGTAAACGGTGCATCCCGTTAAACGATTGGTCCCTTCACGATTTCTCACAGAGTTGGCATTTCATTATGGATTTCATTTAACCCTTTCAGATGCCAATGAAGTCTGTTGATTGTAAACGTACTTGGACCGCATTTCTTGCATATTCAGAATCATAAAAAGCATACAGCTGCAGAATAAATTTAAAATTTTCAATTCTTTAGTGAGTTTTGTCAATTTTACAGAACATGGGCTCCATGCAAAAACTCACTACAGAAACATTATATATGAGAACATTGATCATTTCATGTCTAGCAGGCTTGAAAAGCACCCATCCAGGCACTTCAAAATCATGCCTGATGCAACACACTGAAAAACACTGAGAGGAGTACACCCACTACATACAACGACATACTTGGCCGAGCAAATACACTCAACTGTCTACCTTCCCACTCGTTTTACTAAAACATTTTCAACCTGTTATTCAAACTTGCAACACGATTCCAATCAGAACAGTTTCAACATGTATGCAACACATTTCAAGTACCATTACTTTCATCAATGCTATTGCTGTTGATGCACTTTCTTGGCGTACAGAATTCTGTACACAGTGTCTTAAAAGATTAATTCAATTTTCGGGTGTAGCACTTGTCTGTTTTGTCATAGCTTGTGAGCTGGACACACTGAAGGCAAACAGTTTAATGAGTTTATCAGTCTAGGGTGTCTTATGCTTAATTGTTTCATGCTGACCCGCCATGGTAGCATAGTGGCTGTGATGTTGCTTTGCTAAACTCGAGCTCACAGATTGATCCCAGCTGCGGCGGCCGCATTCCGATGGGGGTGGAATGCAATGACGTTCGTGTACTTAGATTTAGGTGCACGTTGAATAACCCCAGGGTTGAAGAACATCCAAGCTAGTTTTGACTCAGGGGGTCAAAACTAGCCTTGGAGCCCTGCACTACAGCATACCTGATAAAGTAAAATCTCGATATAACAAAGTTCAGGAGACGGCATTAAATGGTTCGTTATTCTGAAAAGTCGTTAGTGTGAAAGTCCCGAAATTAAACATTCCGCCCATAAACTTATCAGGTCATAAGTAGTGACCATATGAGCTATCCAAGAAAACATCGCTGTTGGCTCTCGGCCCGCGCTGTTGCTGTTTGCCATAGATTCCGGCGCCATGCACCACCCAAGCACCATGTAGAAGAGTGACGCGCTCAAAACAGATGCTGACGCAGAGAAAACTACCGACAAAAAGGAAGCTCCATGTCGCCTCCAAAGCGCAGTGTTTCTTGTTTATTTTCACAATCCTTGCCGTGAACACCGCAACTGTCTCGCTCGAGGCGGACGCCTGAACTATTTGAAAGCGCAAGCGCGTGTAACTCACACCGCCCGGAAAGTATGAAGTGTGACCGAGTGGCAACCCTGGGAGTACAGAGGTTACATTTCTCTGCGTGCGTAGTTACTACGGCCCCAGGCAGCGCGAAAGAGGTGCACGGAAAGAAGGGCGAAAGAAGGAAGAGGCTCGCCTTCGTTGCTAGGCGACACTTGTCTGGGCGGAACATGCGCTCGCAAAACCTGATGAGTCGACGTCTCAGCTAGTGTTTGAACGGTCCTGCGCGTGACAATCGCCACTTCGGGAATTTTTTCAGAAAGAACGGCTCGCCTGACTGTGCAGCTCATCCACTGTGACTCTGCCTTGGAACAAAAAAGCGCGAGTCGAGAGCCAGAGTATTTTGCAGTGATGCCCGACCCGATGCGCACCTTCTGGCCCCGCTGGTCCCGCTGCTCTACTGAGCTGCGATGTCGAAATATCCGTCCACGCGGGGCCTTCAGGCGCACTGCGCTGCTGTAGAGCGCAAGGGGGACGAATCAAATGCAACGCACGCCGGCGTGTCATCTGAGGGCTGGGTGGTATGGAAAAGGCATGCGTGAAAGAACCTGCAAGGCACGCGCGATCGACAGCTGATTCCCTCGTGACATGCCGCCATAGAGGAACAAAAAAAAGTCTTTCTTTCTCTATGATGCCGCTGTCACCAATTCGCCTGATAGTCGCGCTGCTTTCGAGTCTTTTTCGGAACTCGTGGAGTGATTATCGTGCGTGGGCGATTGGGCTTTCGAGAGGCGGCCACCCCGCTTTCCGACGCGCCGATGCTGTGTGCCACCGTAGTTCTTTTTTTTTTCCCCTCAGGCACCGTCTCAGGTTTTCCAGGCCCGTGCGCCGTAGGGGTCTCATACGTGCTCTTGAGACAAAGGAACGACAACACAGTAGTGCAAACACTCAAAAGGGCATTTATTGCACCTTTCATACACTAATACATGCTAGCCGAATTACTATGCATAGAACATTCACATGGGCGCGCGACAAATCATGGAAGTCCGACTCACCGCGACCGGATAGCGAGCGAATATGTTCGCCCCATGCTATGACACCATCGCCTAGTCGTTCACGTGTACGGTCACGCGAACGGTGGCATGTTCGAACAATCCGTGTTCGTCCATACCGGTGCCCTGCTCCTAGCCACGCGAGACTGTCTCGCGACGCGTGGATCGGCGCGTGTGCGGGACGTCCGCATCGCTCACCGACCCCAACCCGAACAGGAACAGCCTTCTCCCTTTTGCACCCGCGTAACCCCCCCCCCCCCCGCCGTCAGGTGGCGTTAGCAGCGCAGCACTAGCGCTATCTCTCGTAGTACGCTGCATCTCCTCTGCCATAAAGCTATGTGGTGAAGCCGCATTACAGGGGACGGGAGCCATGCGGGAAAAACAACATCAGGGGACACGTGAGAGTTGCGCATCCCCACAGCCGCGGCGTCCGCTTTCTACTGCTAGCCTCCTGTTTAGGCTGCCATGACTGGATACACTGAAATCTAAGAATCCCAAATTTTGGAATATGAGTTCGTAGTACTGAGGAGTTGTTAACATGACACGGAAACTGAATAACGATCATTATTCTGAAAAGTTCGGTATTCTGAAGTTCGTAGTACTGAAATATTTTTACATTGAGACTATAAGAAGTCAGCAGGGGATTTCTGAAAAGTTCGTTAATGTGGGGTTCGTAGTAACGAGATTATACTGTAATCAGATCGTGATTTTGGCACGTAAAACCTCATAATTTATTTTCTTGAATTCTTTATGCTGAGAAACGACTTTATTACTGAGAAAATTGTAACTGTAAGGGGCTGCACTATTCTTCCACAGTTTAGACACCCTATGACGAACAAGGTCATTCGCATAGATACATACCACAATGTGAACTGGCAATCTTAATACTTTCCTTTTCTCATCGATAGCCCGCTATAGACGGTGGCAAATTCGTATTTTGCCAATTTCCGAGCACTCTTGGAGAGCTAGTGCCATTTACAGCGTTTAGGAATTATTTAGTCGTGTTCTACAGCCACACGTGGATTTTTGAGGTGTCTCCAGAGAAGGGGCATGGTTGGCGCGTTAAGCACTCGTAGTTTCCAAGATGGCGTCGGTGTCGCGCACCGCTCGTGCACATAAATGTTGCATTTCTACAGTTTCCAATGCATATGCGCGCGAGTTCTTGGACTTTGGTAGCAGCACTGATGCAGGAGACAGCTTCAGTTGGTCATTATTCAGAACGGAATTTCGCTTTCTTCGCTCCACCGCTTCAAAGCTGCCATGCAGTGTGCTTTCTCCCCAAAACACTAGGTGGCAATATAAAGATATTCTGCGTGTTCTAAAAGGCATAGTTGTTATCTGCATGGTGTTAACCTCTTTCGGTTGGGATCACTTGCCAGCGGCTGTGCGGGGAGTCGAGTTTCGGGTGATAAGTTGGCCGGGAGCTGACCTTGCCGTAGTGCTAGGGCTAGTCACTAGGCTTAACGTTTTCTTTTATATCTCAAGAAATTTTTTGCGTAGAAAGATATTTTCTGGAATATTGCATAGGTCCGCTGTGTTGAAAATGTATGCGCTGAAATTTTTTACAGGTTTTTCTGTGCGAAGCAACAATTATGTTTTTTCCGTGCTTTGAAATTTTTGTTTGAGACTTGTTCTTTCAATTTCTTTTTAATAAAATTTATGTATTGAGATTTTTTCCCCCAAATTCTCTTTAATAAACATGTTGGTTGGGACTAGTATCATTAGAAAGAGAATTTATTCCTCTTCATTTTGATACTATACGCTTTAGTACAAAGCATGCTCTGTGATAGAAAAAGAAGTATTTCCTAGACCCAAAAACTGCTGCTTTTCCCGTGGGCAGGAAAGTGTTAAAGGTCATCTTCTGCTGGGAAGTACTGCCACCTTTGAGTCAGAAGTTCAAACTTAGAGGGCGCCGCACACACAGTGCTGGCGAGCAATGTGGATAAGGACTGACGGTTTCCATCGATAAATTTCATGGGAAAATCCAGCACAATTCCCAAAACTGCATTTTGTTCTTAATTATTAGTGGTTGACTACAACTTATTAATCATAAACGAGGCATGGCAGCTGGCATAGTACTTTTAAATTGCAGTCTTAAACCTGTTCAAACTTTACCTCGCTTTCTTGCTTTCAAAAGCTCTGTTCACAATGTAAGGAACAGTTTTGGACATCTTGAACCATTATTCTATTATTTAGCTTGACTTAATGTCAAGCCCTTATTGCCCTTCCTAGAGAGTTAAGCATGCCATTTGAGGCTAGTTGACAAGGAGTTACTCTCAGAATACAGCACGAATACAGGCAGAGCTGGATACTGCAGCAATCATTGTGCCCTGTTGCCAACTTCCAATGAAACGTTGGCAAGCTTTCCTTGCAAGGGCGTGTCCTGCTCTGTCCCTGCTTGGGGCTGTAATCTGTTTCTCACCGTTTGCTCTCCCCACAGCGCTTTGGAAGAAGGTTGACGAGTGCCGGTACGTTTGCGTTGCAGACGACGAATACCCAACGTTCCAACGCACAAGTGGCCTACCGCTGCTAGCGCAGCAGGCCACGGCATTGTTTCGGAAGCGGTGGCATGCCACCAAGCGTCAGTACTTCCTTCCGATCCTCGCCATCGTCATCCCCGTGGTGCTCTTCTTCCTGTACACCTCGCTCGACATCCAGGGCGCCGAGGAGACGACTGTCAAGAAGCTCGTCTACGACATCGGCAGTTACTCCGGCTCGACGAATGGCTTCCTCAGCAACGGAACTTCGTCGCTGGGCAGGGTGGATTTCGTTGATGCGATGACTCAGCAAAGAGTGATGGTCAAGGAGGACGTGGAGGATCCGGATGACTTCCTTCTCAAAGTGGCCCGGCGCAGCCTTGCAGAGTACAACGGAAAGTGAGTGATTGTTACTCAAAAGCACTCGATGGGCAAGCTGGTTGATACTCGGAGAAGTCATCGGGGTGCAATAAGATGGTAACAAAGATCTGAAGACAAGACAGCATGGCTTAGATAGGGCAGTGTAGGCACTTTATCATTCGTGCTGTCCTATCGTCACTTCTTTGTGTTTGTCTTATTTGTGCTATACAGTGACTTCCCCGAGCGAATGTTTCGGTGTGTCTATTTTAGCTGCTACTAAACTTGTGAGAGCATTGTTACAGGTACAAAAGTACTGACGAGGACATGCACACTCAGCGATACAACTTCCAACACCTTGTGTCCCTGTTGCATCTTCCGTGCGTTCTCCTAGTGTCTTCCTAGTGTCTTTCGTGTGTGCTGCTTTGTGACTGCATTTGCTTGCTACGTGTCCTTGCATTCTCCGTTATATCTGTGTACCATTGGGGCTGTGCTACAGGGCTTTCGCAATGACATGCCTGCCACCAGGCCTTTGATTGAAAACGTGATTGCTACATGGCTTTTTTTTACTCTTGAACGTGGTGGTTCACTTTGAACAAAAATTCGAATACAGTTTTTGTTGCTTGGGGTGGACCTTGCTAGTGTTGCTTATATTTCTGATGGCTGGCTTTTTGGAAAAGAAATGCTGCATCTATGGGTGTGTTGTGAACATTTTGATTTTTAAACCTTCGACGGTCTCTTTAAGCCTAAATGTCTAGCGTTGATCAATGGAGGGCAAACGAAGGAAGCCTCAAGCAGGAGTCAACGTTTTGACATGGGAACTGTCTTCATTATGGCTCATCATTGTCAGCATTTGTCTTTGTCAGGGCAGTGTCCTGACGGCGGCTAGTCCTGATATAGGCATATTCCATTGTCACAATGTTGACTGCAGCCTGAGGCCTCCCTTGTTTGCCAGCTGTAGATCACTTGAAGCCTTTATTGGCCTGTGAACTGCATCTTGTTTAAATATCTGCGTAGGGTATATTTTCTCTTGTTGAATTGGAATATACCACCCACAATTGGAATATATATACCACAATTGGAATATATATATATATATATATATATATATATATATATATATATATTTAAAACTAGGGGTGTGCGAATTCCGAGTAGTAGATTTCGAATCAAGAACAAAAGCTGAATATCAAATCGAATTTGAATATTACATTTTTCACAAAATTTAATGCTTACACATTGTGGGCACAAGAACATGGGGCTGCACAGGCTCAGGAGTCACCTACTTTGCATAACAAGAATGTAGCAAGCTATCAGTAATTTAAGTATGTAGAAACCAAGATACATACAGTACAGTCTACTCTTGTTAAAGGGAACACCGAATTAGTATGTCAGCACTGATTACAGCTCAGTTCTAGTATAGGAAGGTCTCAGAAACATTTTTTTATCTATAGAATTTCTGTTGAACAGAAGCAAGGTTTTATATTTCCTCTGAAACTAATGAATTAGTGACGTTCATTTGTACTGAATACCAATGAGGTTCTCAGTTTAATAGTGGACCTGTGTTTTGCAACACTCTTTTATTTATTGCATAAAAAGGTTTGCTTTAGAGTTTTTCTCCACAATACAGAAGGGCCATTCCAACTTTACGGCAGGTGGGTTATGGGCCGTAGGTTGTAAGGCCAATGTGCATGATAGACGAAATGACCGCGCATGACGTGACTCAATGACCGCATCACGCGTAGCTGGCACCGACGGTAAAGAACAGGTACCGTTGCACCATTTCATTGTCAGGTTCAACGCGTGATTTGCTACCGGTCAAAGGTTCCGTAATCTGGAGCTTCACGGCAAATTCGTGCAACGCTCCTCCAACCCCTTTTTCTTGTTCATCCGCTGTCCGCGAAAATGCATTCAACCGGGTCCTGACACTTTTGCACCCGCGGTGTAAATCCACAGCTAGTCTTGTGACTGGTTTGATTGAAGCTACAAAAAATTATGGTTGATGCCCTCTTTCATAGGAATTGATAGAACACGAAAGTGAAACGTGTCTTCACACAAGCTGTTGCATGTTTGCTTCATGAACTCGCAGTTCACTGCAGTGAAAGGCACATGACTTGGGGGACGGCAACCATATTGCAGATTTGCCGCGCGCATGGCGTCCTGTTAACGAGCGGCGTTGAAATGCGCCAGGCATCTCAACGCGCCGACTTGCCCGCGAGAAATTGATAAGGGCGTTCTAAGCCACGTATTCCATGGCATGATGGTTTCAATGTTGGGCTTCTGTACTAGAGGTCCTGGGTTCGAATCCTGCCATCGGACACTTTTAATAATGTTGATTTTATTACTTATTGCACGTACTTCGTTGAAAATGACAAGTTTACGAAGTCACGAAGACGCGTACACTTGGTTCTTTATCCTATGGCTACACTGTGTTGGGGCCTCCACTGCACTGTGACTACCAAAGTGCTCCGTGTCGGCGCTCGTTAGTGTCACGATGCAGTATTTCACTTCACTGTTCCTAGATCGTGGCGCTGGAGCCGACGTCAGATCCATTCCATCCGTTGCAGGAAGTCATTTGCGAAACCCAACATAAAACACTTTTGTTTTAAAAGACACTGATGTGCGTCTACGAACGGCGTCACGAATGAGAGGTCGACTTACGGTGTCACAAAGGTGGTGGCTGTAACTGTACACTGCCATCCCGTATGCTTCCTTTCGTTTGCGAGGAGGTTTGTCGGCTTTCCGAGTGTCACGCTGCTGCCGTAACGAAAATTCGCCGCTGGCCAATGTGGTAACGGGCCGCAAGCCGTCACAGAGTGCTTGCTGCTAATATGTTCGTACAGCAATCTCATCAGTGATTGGTCCCAAGATCACGCGTTCGGTTTAGACTGATGGCTGTTGAAGCAGCTTGAAGTTTGTTGCCGCGTATTAAACACGATGCGCATGCCTGTCGGTGGCTTATCGGCCCAA
Source organism: Dermacentor silvarum (assembly GCF_013339745.2). NCBI lineage: Eukaryota > Metazoa > Arthropoda > Arachnida > Ixodida > Ixodidae > Dermacentor > Dermacentor silvarum. The sequence continues at coordinate 162,042,922 of NC_051162.1, read as the reverse complement.
TCTTCGCACATGCTTTCACACTTTATGAAATACACGCCACTTTTGTAGCCGTTCCCTCTGTCCATGTCGCATTATCATTTCGATCGGTCTTGTCGACTTGGACGACCCTTGTACCGACAGAGGCGGCTCCGGCTGACGCAGCGCCATTTTGCAAATTGTGGCTTTGAAGTCTTGTGCGTGCATTGGGTCAACGTCAAAGAGCGCTCAGAGCAACAAAGTCCGCAACTGCCTCAGCTGGTGCGACCCGTCTGTGGCACACTCTACGCTTCTTTTCGCCGAACGTGACGTGAAACGCTCGCTTGGTCGGCATTGAGCATGAGGGGCGGTGCGGCTCACATTACATGTGGCACTTCGCGGGTCTCGACAATGTGTGTACCGAATATTTGAAAAATCGAATAGTAGATATGGAATTATTCGAATGTTCACTATTCAATTAGGTGATATACGAGTATTCACCCACCTCTTTTTAACCCTTTGAAGTCGAATTATTTTGAAAAAAACTTTCCCAGATGGTCAAATTACTTTATTGTGGATATTGAATGTACAAAATGTATAAAGTCGGGAATAAATAGTGAAAAAAAAGTTAGAAACAGTATTTTGATGTCGGCATCACTCAGAACTCCAAATTTTCAATAATATTTCAGAGTGTGGTATTCCTTGAAACACGGTTCTACGCACAGCGCCTTATCGCAGTCTGCACACCAAAAACGCGTGTCTGTTCTCCTCTTGGGACGACGAGTTGTGTTGGCACACAGATGACATCTCTGCGTGCGGCTGCCTTGGGCAGAGGTCTGAGGCAAGATAGAAATAAACTTCCACCGCCCCTGCAAGAGAGTGCCGACACAAAGAAAACTCACGTTTGGCGCGCCTCCGTTGCGATCACGCGGCGCTACCGAAACCGCGTAAGCGCGTTACCGCAGAAAGCGAGAATACTTCGTGAGCGGCGCTGATAAACAAGCTAAGACAGCGCCAATCAAGATAGAAATCAACTTCAGCGCCACTGCAAGACAGTACCGACAGTGCGCCTCCGTTGCGATCACGCGGCGGAACCGAAAGCGCGTTGCCGCAGAGAGCGAGAATACCTTGTGAGCGACGGTGATAAACAAGCTAAGAGCGGCGCCAATAAAGGTGGAAATCAACTTCCGCCGCCCCTTCAAGGAAGTGCCGACAAAGAGAAAAATCACGTTTCGCGCGCCTCCGTTACGATCATGCAGCGAAACCGAAACCGCGAAAGGGGTGTTGCCGCAGTCTGCGCGACGCACGCGCTGAAACTAGAAATCAGTTCTGTTTATCTCCGCAAGAAGGTAGCACAAATGTCAAACGCTTCTTGTAAGTCCTAAAAGGTGGCAGCACCTCCCGGTAAGCATGCATCGTCATTATGGCGCGAAATTTCAAACGGAGGATTGAAACCGTACCCGTACGGCAAAGACCTTGCGGGACAGAAAACCGCTGCCGTACAGATACGGCAAAAACCTTCAAAGGGTTAAAACATAAGGTGCAAGATACAACTATAAAACCTACGGTGTTCGGTCACCAGAGGTCTGGCGATCGTACACTTATATACAGAGTAGTTTATTGTGTCGTAAAGATACTGAAAATAATATGATGAATATTTCATCTGCCACTTTCGTCTGAAAAATGCAGGTACCTCGTAGGTGGTCAAACTGACAACGATGCAAAAGCCGTGGCCTGGTACAATGGCGAGCCGTACCACATTGGCTCTATGTCTCTAAACTTGGCGCACACAGCTGCACTGAGATACGTCTCCGGAGAAGCCACCGCCAAGGTGTCGGTCACCAATTGGCCACTCCCTGGCGAGCTGTCCGAACAGATTGGTGTCGCTTCGGTAAGTACCTGCTTGTTCACTGGCGGTAGCCAGTATTAGCCACATTTCTGGCATTGAAGATGTATAATTTCTCTGTCAGAAGCCTGTCTGAAGCACGTAAGTGAATCCCAAAGTTTTCCTGTGAAATGTAGAGGAATGTCCTTTGTCATTTGTGTTACTCGACAGTGATGCTGACTGTGACACTGACAGGGGAACGTGGCAAGTCTTGCAGTAAGTTGTTGTTTTTGGTTGGACTTTGTTGAAATTCCGATATGTATCTATTTTAGCTGGCTGGTGCTGAATGGCTTGAGATAGTGGAGGAGCCCAAACTTGCGGGAAAAGAAGGCAGACTATAGAAAACAAAACTAGTTCTTCTACTATAGGTTAGATGGCGCACAGTGGTGCTTGTGAGTGCCGCTGAAGGTCTCAAAAACGGTGCTCGAATTCATCGTTAGCGACGCAACGATGCCTAATGAGCACCGTAGGCCGCTCACTCAGGCTGTTCTACTGGAGCAGCTTTCATTGTTCGTAGCCAGCGGAGTGTAATTTCCTTCTCGCGCCTCTCTCGCAGTACGACCAGGCAGCCCGCATCCTGGCCGCTGTCTTTGTCCCCACAGCGCTGGCCTTCCTGTCCTCGTCATTTGTGCTCTTCCCGATTCACGAGCGCGTCACCAAGTCCAAGCTGCTGCAGCTCATGGCCGGCGTGCCAGGCGTCCTCTTCTGGGGTGTCACGTTCCTCTGGGACTTCGCCGTCTTTGCTGTCTGTAGCACGACCGTCATGATCCCGCTCCTGGTGATCAACCCCAATGGCGTTTTCACCTCCAGTCCTGGTGTGCCAGGTATGGTTTGTCTGGAGTTCTTGTGAGGATTTCTGGCGGTTGAACAGGACTGCACATGGTGATCCCTTAGGTGTTGAGTGTGCACATGATGGAGTGGCATTGAGTTCGCGTATTGTCTTGTCTGTGCCACCTCCGTTCTAATGTGTCCATCTTGCACCGTGAAGTTGGGCATCTACAGCCAAAAAATTGCCGTGGTGACTACACCACTACCAAACTCGAAGGGAACTTCAATACATGCTCAACTCGGTAACACGAGTTCATTTCCATTACATCACAGTGCAGGTGAACGTCTTTCAATATTTAATGTCTGTTGGGGCGTCTTTGAGCATGGAGGCGCAGAGCGCGGATGTAATACACATTTCTGGGTGGAGCTTGTACTGAAGATCTAGATTTTCACCTACTACAGCCATGATCTTTCACTTGACACCATTACAAGGCTGCTGGCAGTTTGTAGAAGTGTTACATATTTTTGTTCGTGCATGTGTGCTCACATTAAGGTGTCAGTGCAGTGTATGCATTTACCTTTTTTTTTTTTTCAGCGGCCACATACTTGCTTTTCCTTCTGTATGGCTGGGCGGCCATCCCATTCAGCTACATCTTCTCATATGTCAAGGACAAACCGTCTTCCGGCTATTCCCTTCTGACCACGATCAATGTCATCACAGGTATACGGATGTTGTAAATACACAAAACCTGTTTAAAGGCCTTGTCATACCGAACTTTTCTTGTATTCATCTCCTATCTGTCCTGCTTATTATATCTTTAGGCTTTTTCTTAAAAGCTGGTTGTGTATAAGGTAGGGCTGGGGGGGGGGGGGTATGGGGAGCGGCAATGCGTTGTGCATTTTGCAACAAAGTGTTGCACATGTGTTTGCAAATCTAACTTAAAAAGCAGCCACTTTCATTGTCATATATATAAACATTTGCATTTAGTGTCTCGTTTGAGAACCCCAGGTACTCAAATTTAATCCAGGGTCTCCCATTGTAGCATGCTTCATAATCACATTGTGTTTTTGGCAAGTATATCCAGAGAATTTCATTTTAATTTAATCTTATATTTCCACTTTGGCAGGCGTGATGCTGAGCATTGTGATGGCCGTCGTGTCGTTCCTTGCCAAGTTCCCCATGCTGGGCATTAACGAAGACGCAGTGCAAAAGTCCATGTGGTTCTTGCGGGTGGTGCCCGGATTTGCCGTCACCTGGGGTTTCTCCAACATCCACGAGATCGGTGGGGATCCGGCCAAGTGCGCCAAGCTGACGCCCACCCTGCTGAAGAGCTACTGTCCCATATCTCAGCTCATGGGCATCGAGGTTTGTTGCCAAGGTTGGCCGCATTTCTTTACATCCACGTGCCAGCTCTCCTGAACTATTCATAAAATTACGGATTTCTAGCTCGTTATACAATATTGCGAATGTTTCATCAAGTTTTAAGGAAAATGAATTTTGATCTGAAAAGGGCTTCACTCGTTGGTCTCCTGCCGTATGGCAGTGGTGAAAGGAAGCTGTTATGTCATCGGAGCTCTTTATTTACGTTGCAATGCACACTGTTTGGCGATTACATGTGTTTGCTTGAGTCCTGAGTCGTCTGTGGCTCTGCTTGGCTTTGGGCATGGTTCAGGTTACTGGATAGGGCTGCACGAGTTATGGCAGCCGGAACGGGCGAGGGTGGTGCAAGGCGCGTTGGTGATTGTGTAAATAGAAATCGATGGAGTTGCAAGGGCGGGACTTAACAGAAACCAGAGGGCTGCTTTCATTTGTTGGCCGTCATTGCAGTCATGCCGTTGCTGTCGCCTTTGTCTGCGTTTCTTTATATGTACCGTGCCTGAACCACATCGAACACGTCAGGTTTCTATCTTCCTGTGAATTTCTTTCGGTAGGGAATGTTGGTAGGGGTTTTTGTTACTGAAAGGCAGGCATGTTAACGCGGCACATACATAGGTGGGAACAAAAAGGACACCACAAACGCCGACTGTTAACTTAAAGGTAGTGGAACTTATCTGCACATGATCACGCGAAGGCAGCGCCAACTCGTCAGTCATGGGAACGTGCTGGCACCCATGAAAGATAACTGTTGAGTCTTGACAATTCTTTATGCATGATAATCGAGGGCTGACTTAAGTGCATGCTTCCACTATTAATGATGTGCCAAGCATCGACCATGAGGCGAACTTCCTGCCTTTCAGTAACATGTGAGTTTCGGTCTTGTTTGGATGCCTGAACCACTGCATTACGGGAGAAAGAACGAACAAACGAGATCAGCCCACCTTCTAGCATGTACCTGTTGCTTGCAGTGAAAAGAAATGATTATTTCTTTGTGGCGATTGCAGATTGTGGCAACGGTACTTACTGCTACATCCCCCACTCGCCGTTTGGCATGGATCGCTCGGGAAGCGGACGGGAGATGCTGTACCTCTTCTTCGTTGGCATCGTTCTGTTCCTTCTACTGGCGTTCTTTGAGACCAACATCTACGGCATCTGGTACCGAATCAGGTCGCTTCTCAGACGAAGGTCCCGCGAAGGTACGTCACATGTTCACTTATTTGACCTACCTTTGTAAGGTGCCTGCTGCTTTCAATTTGTCATGGTTTTGTGATACAGATGTGCTGCTGCTAACTGACCATCACCGTTCTCTACAGCGTGTTCTGTGAATAGGAGTGCCAAGGAAACACGACTTTGAACTAAACCGCTGGTTCTTTCATGTCGAAATTTCACACAGAAATAGTATTTTATTTGTTTTTTTAACACGAAAGTGTTTTATGCCGGGGTCCACCAAGACTTCACTGACGTATTTCCGTCACGGAAATACGTCATAGAACATAATACAAAGAAAGAAACCAGAAGAAAAAGTTCCACAAACATGCAAAATTTGGGAACCGAACCCACGACCTCTCGGTCCGCGACGATAGATCGCCAAGCGTTTAACCCATTGCGCCACAAACGCATTTGCAGAGAGCTACACAGACGCGCCTTATATATCTAACACTCCTCCGTGTACCGCCGCTCTTGCTCGGGGTGGTGCCGCCGCCTACGAGCAGAAAAGAGAAGTACTGCATTATGACACTAACGCGCACCGACAGTGAACGCTTCGGTGGTCTCAGCACTACGACGCCTTGATGCCAGCATTCGAAGGGACGCTGGCATCAAGAAGCACTACCAACGCCACCTAGGTGGCGTTCACCGTACTCAGCACAGCGGAGCGTGGCCTCCGCAATTAGCTCTGAAAATGTTTCTGAAGTTGATCGCGGAGGCTGCAATTACGACGCGCTGTACGCGCTGATTTGACTCGGTGACGATTCAGTTACGTGCTTTGTCTTGCGCGTTGTGTTAGTGTGTCAGTTACGTGCTTCGTCTTTCGCGTTGTGCTAGCGTGTGCAGCGTAGTGCAGCTTCCATATGCACGACGGTTGCTCATGGTCATCGACGTTGGTAGTCGTGATGGAGGAGACGTGCCACCAGGCGTCAGCGTGGGTGCATCAACGCCTAAGGGCGCTTTAGCCACAAAACACCAATAGACATTATATATCAATGTGCAATAAACATTACACTACTTCTGTGAAGACACGTTTCACTTTCGTGTTCTATACCGATTCCTATATAAGAGGGATCAACCACATTTTTATTTATTACTCACAGTGCCATAAAGGCGCTGGGTTTTACAAACAGTAGGAAACGTACATGGAAAATTTCTTCAGATCAATACATAATGTGTAAGGCAGAAAAACATAATAGCAACAATTATAGCAGTTTCAAAACATACAAGTTCTACAGAGGCGATGCAACTATAAAAACGAAACGGGAATTTTGATTCACTTTAAAGGGCAAAAAATAATTCATTTGACACAACACTGACAACACTAGCAGGCAAACTATACAATCCTTGAATAGTTTTCGGAAAAAAGGACTTTAAAACAACTCTGTCTTGCAGGGAATTTTGTGTACTTTCAACTTATGCTCCACACGTGACCGGTAATGAGGCTGTAGTACATACTTGTCCCTTGGTATCCATACTGTACTGTGGTATACCGAACGAAAGAGCTTTAGGCACGGCATTCTTCATCGCCCTTTTAATGTCTCCCATTTTAAGCTTTCCTTAGCCTCTGTAGCGCTGAAATTCACCCCATATCTGTTTGACACGAACTGTACACCTAAATTTTGTGTCCTCTCAAATTGATCGGTGTCGCGCGCCATCGGAGGGTCCCTCCCACACTACACAGCCATACTCAAGGACGGACCGCACGTAAGTTTTATACAGTAGTTCAATATTTAGTTCAATGCAACTTTTGTGTGCCCCTGCTTGCTTGTTTGGTCCACAATAAATCCGAAGTGTGAGTTATCTGTGCTGGTGCTACTCAAAAAATTTTCTTTTCGCTGCGAAAAAACGGTGGTGCCCCCTTTCACCATTAGAGCGAAACAGTGTTTCATTGGTTTCGCTGCAATAGAGTCATAGCACAATCTGGCGGCACTGTGGTCAACATCGTGCTTTATTGTAACGAGTGTTGCGTTTCACCCTAACAATGACAGATGGCGCCACCTTTCAGTTTCAGTGAAATCAACATTCCTGAGTGACGTCGCAGCAGATAATGTGTGCTTTGAATTTATTGGGGATGGAACTGGCAAACAGTGCCCTCAACTGCAGCATTGAACTAAATGTACTGCAAAATGCTGCCTCTGTGCGAAATTTCAGTGTGAACAACCAGCGGTTTATTTGAAAAAGTCATCCATACCTGACATCTATTTATAGAACATACGGTACTTGCGTACAGCTTATAAATTTATTCATAGCACTGTCACATTAAAGGAGCATCCAATACTGTTTCTACTGTGTTATGCAGTGTACTATGATTTTTTCAGCGATTTCCATTTCGAAGGAACATGCCCTTGCAGCTATACGGTAGAGCCCCACTGATGCGTTCCTCGTTCATGCATTTTTCTTGGTTACAGTAAAGCTTTGTTAATTAATATTTCACGGGACCGAAAGAAATGTCCGAATGTCGAATTATGGAGGGTATCAAGAAAAAATAAACAAATGCTTACTACATCAACAGGCTTTTATTTATTGAAGGAATGAGCAAATTCTGTTTCTATTTTGCACAAAAGCAGTGCGGAAGCTGCAATTACTGTTGTCTCGCCACTGATTGGCGCTCGCAGTAGCGAAGGCCTTGCGACTTCCTTCGCAGCACGGCCGTGGCGCGCGTCTTCATCCAAGAAACGTTTCAAAGCGAAGCTTCCTTTGCCTCTTCTCCCGACTTTCCGGGCGCTGCTGTGGCTGCTGTGAACTCGGTCACGCGAGCCGCTGGGTTTATGCAACATCACCAGATGGCGCTCGCCTTTGCGCATCCCGACCGGCAGCGCTGCGGTAGTGTTTCACAGTTAGTGCGTATGGCGCATGTTGTGTTTGCTTTCCTATGTGACAAAAGTGCAGGTGCTTGGCTGTGGAGGTTGTGTGCTGTGCTGTGATAGTGTAAACATCAGAATCATCCATAACCTGAAGGGAGTGCTTCGAGCTGGCGTCTCTACAGCGTGCTGGCCACGTATGCAGAAAGAGCACGTAAACACGCGCCAGCAGAATGGCTAAAAAGCGTGCACTCAGCGTTGAGGACACCTAGGAAGCAGAACAATAATCATCGTCAATCAAAGCAAACAGCATAGAAAGCTTTGCTTACATCGATTCCCAGTGTGTGGGATCCGCATAATTTTTTTTTTCGCTACCACCCGTGCATTCCAATTATTTTTGTGCCAGTAAGATGGTCGCCAACAGCTTGTTCGTCCATAGCGATGTAGCTGACGCTTTTCACCCTCAACAGCTTTTGCAGTGTTTGTGACATTGCACTGGGTTGAAACAAAACTGCTGTTTGCTGCAGTTTTGTTTGCTGAGACATTATTGTGGACGGCGACCATGCAGTTATGAAGGAACGCGGCCAACACTTGCACCGACTCAAAACAAAACTAGAGTTTGCCGCTACGGCTGTGAACGAACCCGTGGTTGCTGTTGACGCGATCATGGATGGCGACTGCACTGTTATCAAGGCACACGGCCAACCTGGTGTTATGTGCAGCGGTAAATGGAAGAATCAAGGCTATAAATGCACTACTACGCACAAAGCATTCCAGCATTCCTGTCGTTCACATACAATTTCCACTGTTGACTATGACGATGCAAACTCCCCTGCTATGCTTTGGTTGGACACTAGTGCCGTTTTTGCTCTTTAACGTCGCACATTTGTGGCGCTCTGCACTTGCCCGAGCTTGGAGAGTTGTCCGATGTGTGGCCAAATACATCCCATTTAAGAAGAGTCTGATTCCATTAAATAATGCATGCGCCTGCTGGGACCAAAGGACAAGTCTGAATTAACAAGGGTCGAAGTAGTGAGGTTTTACTGTATAATGTCTCTAAAGTCCAATCCCAGTCAAGGGCTCATACACCTAGGTATTAGAAACGCCTTTGATACGTCGTTGTTCCTGCAGCGTTACCCTATGATACGTTGTGACTATGACACATAATGATGAGAAAAATATCAATTGCATCGTCTGTAACGTAAAAAAAAATCTAAAAATTCAGAGCCCTTCTACCCTGTGAAGAGGGAAGTCCAGTGAAGCTGGTGCTCTGCTGGGAATTGCTATGTTGGGGTTTAGCTATATTGGGGATTTGCTATGTTGAATTTGGCTACAAATTGGTAAACCGACCTCTTCGCTACGTACTCGGGAAAGATGCTTAGGTGCAGGCTCCGAGTAGCACAATGGGGTATTTTTTAACACTTAGACGATGCTTATACAATGCCGGGCTCTGAAAGAACTGGCTTGGCGTCCCCGACGACGGCGTTCCTAGCGGGTTCCTCACTCTTTTGTACCACGTTCCCAGGCAAGAGTCATTGACCAAAGCTATATGCAACCAATGCTAACACGAACTTCTCTAACACCCCACTGCTCCGTTGACCTACTTTTGTCGTAGACAGGTGGGAGCCCGAAGAGAGCCGGCGGCACAGGTGCCCAAGGCCGGCAGGGCTGCACGCATGCGCTGCAGTCGGAGAGTGGGCACACACACGCACAGTCATGTGTGGCAGCCGCCTCTCTCTCCTCCCCCATTGGGCCGCCGGCGCCATATTCATCTTCCTTCCATTTATCAGCGGCCCTGTCAATGGACGCATGTGGAGCAGCCAGAGAGATGAGGGAAAGAGCGCACATGAGCAGCCGAGGTGCGCCACCTGCCTAGCCTCGCTAGCCTCCCAGCAGGGCTCAACTCTAGTTGGGCACAGCTTCCAGCAGACTTGCCGCACTAGCCTCGCAGCCAGGCCCAACCCTACTCGGGGGGGGGGGGGGGGGGGGGGGGAGGGAAGGTGGCATAAAAGAAGGTTGACTGACACAAGAGAAGAGAGCGGGGGCTCAGCCGTCTGGGGGGGGGGCGTGAGGAAGGGCCGTACGCTCAAAAAGACGACGACGCTCGAGCCAATGATGATGATGATAGTCTTTTTTTTTACACGCAGACTTGATCCTCCGGGACTGAGCCCTTAACAGCTTTGCTATAAACAAAAAAAACCAACTGCGCTGGACACCCTAGCTGGGCACTTCTGACCACCGTGTGCGCTTTTGAATGTGCTATGGTATTGGTGAAAATTTCTGCAATATTTTGACTCTGCCTGCACACCCGTGTGCCAATTTGCCCACCGAGTTGAGCAAAAATAGCTTTGTTTTCATTTTACAACATCACTGGCACGGTCATCAACCATGTCACCAGCACCTCCTCGAAACCGTAACTAGTGAAGCCTAGTCGATCTTGTAGTTGCCGACTGTGCCCAAACCGCAGGACAAGGCAAGCCGCGAATTGTTAAAGGCTGCATCGGCTGCATTTGATGTTTGTAATGCGAGTTTTGCCGAGTTTGTTCATTCACATGGTAAATATCGACACGATCCCGGGCCACTTCTTCAAGCAGTTTCAAGCAGCGCGAGCTCCATCCTTGATGTCGGCAGTGTTGACAGCAGGGACTAAGTGTGCAGGGCACTGGACAATGACTGTTGCAAAGAAACTCAGGGTCACTCAACTATCGCAGCTTGGTGGAATTTATGTTTCCAGGAGATGAAGATTCGGTGCATGCATTGACTGTACTTTCTGTGACAATACGGACTGACCATGCAGGCAAGCGTATCTGCGTGTGCCAATGCACTGACAAACTTGGGCCGTATTCTCAAAAGATTACTTAGAAGATTTCAGTTTCGTAGCACCGGACGCCTCGACGGGTGACAGCAATGCTGGTGCTGCGATAAGACAGCGTGCTTGTCACTGAACCGAGAATGCCGTCGCTCGTAGATGCCGAAGTGTCTAGTGCTAGTACGTGAAATCTTTCGAAATGTAAGGTATCGCTGAAAGTCACGATCCGAGCTTACATCACACCTTTTTCAGCCACTCTTGGAATAAGTCATTCATTCTCTGCCGAATCCAATATTTCAAACTTTTAGTCGGTCCCTGTCGAGTCCATATTATCAGTTGGTGACTGTAAATCCTTTATAGGCTTAGCCTTGCATAGTGTCCTCGTTTTAATACTAAACAGAACATTTGTGGGGTGTTAACAGCATGTTCACATAATACAGTGGAACCTCGATACGATTCTGCGTATTACATTTTTCGGTATGATACTTTTTTTTTTTCATTTCCCGGCCAATGCCCCCCCGCCCCATAGGAGCAATGTATTTTCATGTGGTTCAGACGGTCGTGTTTTCACCTGAAATTAGATGATACGACTTCAAACTGGTATTTCTGAAACTCGTAGCTTTATATTTAAGTGTACTAGATTAAATTACATTCCAACAAACCACAAACAATGTATTAAAGGGCCCCTAAACCACCCAGAGGTCGAAGTATAGTGTTGGTGTCGCAGTTGTGCACAAGTCTACAATGAACATGTAGCCACGAGAATTTTTCGAAATGGTGCCATAATAGCAGAGACACGCGTTTGTTGATCGAAACATGGCCCTCGCTCGTTTCGCTCTTTCCTTCGCTGCTCTCCTTGTCGGCTGGTCTCTCCTCGCCGAGTGCTCCTCCAAATGTCACGTGACATTCCTCGTCACCAATGCGCTTCTCAAAACACTGTCCACTTCCGGTTAAGGCACTCCCGCGCAAGCGGCAAATATACCGACGGCAAATGGACCTCCAGTGCCGTAGAACGTCTGCCGCGCGAGAGGTGTCCTAAGTATGCAGCAGTTCGGCCGGCGCGCCGCCCGTTGTACGATCAATGAGCCAATCGACAATGCGCGAAGCTGTGCACCTCCGCCGCCAGCGACGAAAACATCAGCTGCAGCTTCTGTTCCAAGCAAAATTATTTCCGCTAGATAACGCGATGCATAAATTGTGCATTTTATGAAAAACAATATCCGCTGTCAGACGTTTAACATGAATGAGAGCTCCGATACTTGTCGAGCTCAGCTGCAGCGCGTGGCCACCAACCGGAGACGACCGGCTTGGCTGTACTTGCATCGCAGCCAACAGCGCTCCTAATATCAGCGTATTTTTCTTCTTTGTGAACAATTACTGCGAAGAGCGACATCAACGATAAGAAAATATTGCAGCTTGTGAGCGTCAGTAATTGATTCCGAAACGCCGTTCGCTGTAGCTTTGAAGTGAAGTGGAAAAGGGCTAGCGACGATATCGGTGCCGTCGAGCAACCAGCGGCGGTGAGGCTGCCGCACAAATGAGTCCCGGTCTCAACCACTCTACGTATGGCTAGGAAATCTCGCCGTTCGTGAACAAAACCACTGTCAAATGGCGGCCCGCGAATGGCAAACGGCGTGCTGCGAGTTACCGTGCCGGTAACGTGTACGGGCCTTAGCCACGACCCAGCGCTTCTCGGCTACCTGCATGTTGCTTCCGTGCCGGCCCGTGCTCATGCGAAGCATGTCGCTATGGACCCTGTGTTGCGCGCACGTCTAGAAAGGCCAAGACTGTCGCACTCTGTTCGCGCAGCTAATCAGACCGCTAAGCAGAACTGTTGGAACGCGAGTGATTTGGCGCTTGCGTTGCAGGCTGTAATTACTGGTTCGCAAGTGCGCACAAGCGAGCAACATGGCGAGGGAGAGCAGGGAGCGCACGTACCTGCTAGCAGGCTAACTGGAAGTCGTAGGTTCTTGCTCGACCAACCGACATCGTCGTCGCGGTTGACATCGCCGGGTGCACCCTGGTGACGTCATGACGACCTCTGGGGATACCGGAAAGGCCAGGAGAGGAGGACGGAATAGTTTTTTTTATTTCTTGGCACGCGTAGCGCTGCAGCGTTTGGCATCGTTGATCATGACGGCATTCTGAACTCGATGCGCGTGTTTACTTGAAATGTTAAAAAAATATCTGAGGTGGTTTAGGGGCCTTTTAAGGGTCGGCAACACTAGCGGAAAAACATGTGCTGCGTGCTGACGGCACTAAAACGCTCACCACAAAAGTTGCCGCAATGCAGGTTTTTCGTGCCGTGGGAGGGATCAGTCCTGGACCGATGTAAATTGCCACGTGCCCCTGCGGCAAACGAGCCGCGAGCGAAGCAGACCAATGAGAGCTGCCCGCTTCAGTGATGTAGGCAGGGGCACGGCTGGTCTGGAGTCGCGCGCTTGCTCATTAAAGAAGGACGGGAGCTCACGCCTCCGGACCGGATGTGGCGCGGGAAACTGGTGTCATGCGGACCCGCCTGACTGCTATTTCGCACTCGTAGTATCGTCTGCTCGCGTCAGCTTTCGCTCGCGCTTGTGTTGGTTGACTTTTCAGGCGAGATCTTCATGCGGTCACATGGCTGAACAAACGCTTCCCCTCATCCGCCAGTCGTATTGCTCATTGTGTCACGCTGCTCTACGGTGTTCCTTTTGTTTCTGAGTTCTTGGCCTTGTGGTGCCGTGACCTCCGCAGCTATGTCAGGGAACTTGTTATCTTTCAAATGAACTTGTTTACGGAAACTGACGAGCCGAACTTGTTATCTTTCAAAAGAACTTGTTTACGGAAACTCACGAGCTGTTTTAGAGTTGCTCAATAAAAGTGTATTGGCTGCAGTTCGTGTGGTGTTGTGACGCTGCTTCGCATAACATGCGTGTTATGCAGAGCTGTATCACTTGACGCCACAGGAAGCTTTGCTAGCAAGTTTCTCACCAAGTAAGCCTGTTTTCCTACGTTTTAGGGCATGCTTTGGGTGATACAATTTTTGGATGATACGTTTTACTTTCTGGTTCCCATGAAGATCGTATCAACGAGGTTCCACTGTATGTTTCCCGAGTATTCCATTTCTTTCTCACAGTCTCATGGAAAACATATTAGAGGGGTTCTGTAATTTAATTGCAGGTTGTCTTCCTTTACATCTCAGTGGGCACACTAAAGTGCTATGCAAGAAAGCACTGAATGCATAGTGACTTGTGGCTAATGACTGTTATTATTGCATAAGAAACACAAAAAAACCTCAAGGAATTATCATTTTGATGGCATACAAAATAAAAGCTAACCTAATCACAACAAAGAAAAAAGAAAGAATGAACCAGCTGGTGCATTAGAAAACTGATAAAATCAATGCAATTTTGCTGACAAACAAACCACCAAATTTTTTCTTGAACAAATTAGTGTAGTGCAATTATGCAATGTAATCACGAAAACAAAATTCAACATACTACGAGACATGAGTGAGCGACACTCTTTTAGAGATGGCAACATTGTTTATGCAAAGGAATTGTTTTGCTTAGCAATTCCAGTTTCAGTGTGTCATAGCAATAAGAAAGCGAAAGGAACAAAATCTGTATTGCCAACTGCGCTTTCTGCAAAAAAAACCCCCCAAAAAACGAAGTGGTGCCTGGTTCAATCTTACCTCAAAAGTGCTTATTCTGATCTTGTAATTCTGCGTCGGTTTCTTTCGAGTGTGTTGAAATTTCAAACACTTTGCCGGTGGTCATGCTGCATTCGAGAACGCAGCAATGCTTGCAGAAGTGTTTGAGCACTTGTAATGACAGTGCCCTTCTTTGATAGCCCGTGGCTTTTTTCTATAGTTAAGAATCGATGCTCCCTCCAAGACGGGGCAATGGTTTTGCTTGCAGATATTGAGATGTCCATCCATGCGGTGGGTACGGTGGAGGACAACGATGTTGCCGCAGAGCGCACAGCAGTCGAAGCACTGGTCAAGGGAGGCAACACGGCGAACGAAGCGCTGGTTGCCCTCAACCTGAAGAAGAACTTCGGAACTCTTCAGGTGACGTTTCTCTTGCTGTATTTTCACAGTAACATAGATTTATGTACGACTGACCCTTGCTTGTTTGATGGTAAAGTGACATTGTGCGGCCTTTATGTAGCCATCAAAGACCAACTGCAACAAAATTTCTTGCCACGTAAAAACACTAGTTTTGGGTAGGGTAAATGTGGACAGCCTCTCTGCAAAATTTTATTACAGTCGAATCTCTTTAATTCGAACACGCTTAATTCGAACTGCCGATTTATTCAAATTGACGCTCTGGTCCAGTCAAAGTTACGTGTATTTCAATGGGCGAAAACGCTCGGTAATTCGAACGCGAAAGCATTTGCGACGGTTAATTCGAACATACCGCGGACCGACAATGCTCTCAGCAGCGCGCCAAATAACGCGGCGGAGCCTCCGACCAGCATTGCTCCGACACTGCCACAGAGCAAAAGCTTAGGAGAGACCCCTTCGTGCAGCATCGGAGGCCCAGTCCGGCCAACGAACTGCCCACGCCGGCAAACACTCGCTTCCGGATAACAGCAGAAAACGAAACTTCAGGGAGTGGGCTAATCTGCGCCGAGCCGGCTGTACCGGCGGCGGGCGCGCACGGAGACAGTCGCAGGTGAGGGAGCTGCGAAAGAGTTGAGAAAGAGGGCGAGGGGAGCCACCGAAGCGGCGGAGTTGCCGAGGCCAAATCCGCTTTCCTGCCGCCCTCCGCCCTCACCTTCGACGGTCACTGCGCGCACGCGCCCGTTGCCATGTCGGCGCCGTCTGCTCCCTGAAGTTTCGTTTTCTGCCGTTATCGGGAACCGAGCGTGGGCGCAACTCGCTATGCGCTTGCGCGCCGCAAAATTTCACGACTCGCACCGTTCGTTCATCTTGCTATGGTGCTCGAATATTTCAAAAATATGTCCATCCGTTAATTTTACCTTCTTTTAATTCGAACAAATTTTCGGGCCCCTTCAAGTTCGAATTATCGGGATTCGACTGTATCAATATAAGTTCACAAAAATAAATGTTTTTGATACCGAAAGTTTTAAAAAATGTTGCCATTGCCACTCGCTGATGATGGAGAACCTTGATTTTTTAGAACCCCCTAGGTGCCTGGGCGTCACCTCAGAAATGGGGCGGTGCTCGCATCACGCGGAACATCTCATGGGCCATGTTTCTGGATCTGTGTCATATCTTTTAATGCCTACCGTAAAATTCCGAGCAAGCGCCCACCCCTTAAGCAAGTCGAAATTACCGGTAAAGTGAGGGGGGCCGCTTGCCTTGAATGGCACGAAAATTCAGGATGGCGACAACGAAATTCCCCCCTCCCCCACAAAAAGAAAAAGCGCAGTTGGCAAGGGTTTAAAATTTTATTTAACATGAAGTTTATTTAGCCAAACATTTATTAGTGCTGTTTATCACTTTCAAAACCATCAAAAGAACGGCAGCAATAGCGTATCGACGCTGCACTGGCGACATGAACGTTGGTTATGCAGTTTCTACTCCAGGCAAAATGATGTGTGCTCGAGTAAAGTGACACGTAATATTTATTTTATTAAAAACCATGTCCACGGTCCAACGTTTAACACTAACGAGAGTTCCGATAGAAGTCAAGCTCAGCTGCAGTGCACGACTACCGAGGGCGGACAGCGAATCGGAATTTTACGGTAGGTGTTAGTGTTCTCTGGTAAGGTGTGCTGCTACTAAAAATTTTACACAGTTACCTACACTGCATTTCTGCCAAGATTGCTGCGATGGGGCCCTTATAACTTAGTTATTTATAACTAATTTAGCCGAAGTGAAATTTTGTTGCAGTTGCTGTTTAAGTAAGCTATGTAAACAAAATTATTTAAATAACAACATATTTGTGGTGCTCGTAGGAATGAAATTGAAGTACTGAGGTGTCAGAATAGAAATGTCTTAACCAGTAGACCACACTACAAGGTTGACTTTCTCTGCTCATTTCATCATCAAATCAAACGATAGCTGCAACCAAGGTTATGTTCAAAACTGTTTTTTCATCAGGCTATGTAGAATAATTATTCCTGGCTTAGAAAAAACTCACAGGATGGTTACGAGTGTGTTAATGCGAATTTTTAAGCGTTAGCTGTGGTGCGGGCTATGATTTTTCGCTCCACGAGCTCACGGAATTGTGATAACCGAAACTCACCACTTGTAGGTTTGAAGGTCCCATTTCCTCCATGACAATTCAGTGTAAAGGATGTGTTATAGCATTCTCTTTTAAACTACTACGCTCCTCTTCGATACTCAAGTGCTAGCTGGCTTTCTAAGCATACACTGTTGCAGCCGGTAACTCAGCAGCGTGCCAAGCGAGCCACTACCAGCAGCACTCCCGTAAACATCTGGTTAACGGGACATGGTGGCGAACGTTTGCGCTGCCACCAACTCACGAATGGAAAGGCGAGGTGGACCTTGCCGCGGCAAAACTTCCACGATACTGCGGGTGCATTTTTTGGGGTTTGCGGCCTTCTGGTGTGCTGCCAAGGTCTGTGCTGTGTACCGCTGAAGCCGACGCCGACAACATAAAACTGAGGAATGAGCCAAGAAAAGAAAAAGTGCAGGGGAAAGACGGCACAACTGAGAAACTGATAGAGAATCGGACAAAATAACCACACGGTGTAGTATTTCAAGTGCACTATAGAGAGGCATGAAGTGGAACCGAAGAAAAGAAAAAGAATGACTGACTGATTGATTCATTGGATTGAAGAGGGAAGGAAATGTGTGTGTGTGTATGGGGTGGGGGGAGGGGGGGGGCCAGTGCTTTAGGTCAATATTTTATTGTGTGAAGTTCCCCAGCATGTACTGAAAGCTTGGTATAGGAGTTTAGGTGCTGTAAAGTAGCACAAAAAATATGAGGCACTAACGAAGAGATGTACAAACGTCCGCAGGTGCTGACTAACTTAACTTCGTTTGCATAAACTTGTGTGTGTAAGTACCATGGTACAAACAAAAGGACAGAAACACAGCTAGCAAGAAATAAAGAATGCAACGGTGCAGGCATAATGTCGTATCAAGAACACTGAATAATACAGGCATGTTTTTCATGCTGCTTTATTGTACCTACTGTATACAGGCTGTGGACAACCTGACTTTTGCCGTGCACAAGAACGAGTGCTTCGGCCTTTTGGGTGTCAATGGCGCGGGCAAGACGACTACCTTCAGGATGCTCACCGGTGACCTCCCCATGAGCTCGGGCAATGCATACCTGGGTGAAGCTAACCTTCAACACGACCTTCAGGAGGTGAGCTTTCCTGCTTGAATTTGAATGCATGCACAAGTAATGGACCTGCGAGGTCCATTACTGATAATGCTGGCTAACAACATCAGTTGGGACATTGCATGTGAGGGCCAGTGTTTTCATTGTGTGCACACTATACTTGATGCTGCATAGGTTGGGGTCATCATCATCATGATCATTAGCAGCGGCAGTGTATTCCATGTTCGTGAGTATGAAGGCATCTTCCAGCGACCTTTTGTCTCATGTTAGCTTATTACAACAACCTACGCCTGCAAATGTCCTCAATTTCAACACGCCACCTACTCCTCTGCCATTCTCGACTGCGTTTCTCTTCAATTGGCATCCATTCTTTTTCCTTGATGGACCTCTGGTTACCTGCTCTGCACATTGCATGGCTTCTCCAACTCCATTTCTTCCTCTTAATTTCAGTTGCTTGGTAAGTCGGTTGTAAATTTACCTTCCAGATTAATGGCTGGCTTGATTGCAATCAAATTTTGGTTGGATAAATTAACTTGCGTGATTCATTCAGGACAGATAGGAAGTATGTGTCGACCTCCAAGAATACCAAGCCTAGAAAAAGAGCACTGCTGGAAGGAATGGTGATGCCATCTTGGTTACAAGAGCAAAACTGTTCTGGCCTCAATTGAGTTCATTATGGGTGCATTTCCCTTCTGCCTACAGATGTCGCCACAATGTGTTTGTACCTAGAATATATCCACTTCTGTTCACTGCTGTCGCAGGCAATGCACTATTTGTCGTACATTACAGGCTAAAACAGTTGCACCTCATTTTAATGAATCCAAATATAACAAATTATCGGGTATAACGAAGTAAATAAAAAATTGTCTCACTGCTATACTGTGTAACAATACAGCAGACTTCCATTAATTCGACTCGAGTAATTCATTTTTTCGGCTAATTCACTTTTTCGGTTATTTAATTTTTTCGGTTAATTAATTTTTTCGGCGCTCATGCAGTTCTATGGGCCTCAACTTTCCTTGTTTTGATCCTTCACTTGGCCTTTGCCACATAATTCAAACTTAACTAGTCAGCATGCAGGCACCTGACCCGTTTGGCGACCCCTTTAGTGGCAGCGTCTCTCGATAGAGTTTAGTGGACAATGAATGTGTTAACACACGTCATCTCCTGTCGAAAAACGACGATTTTGGCCTGTCTTAGGAAGATTTTCAAGCAATAACTGTAGCTCACAATGTATGATTGTGTTATTTACCCGATTGTAATGCTTTTTTTTTTTTCAAGAAAATTGGGCTGAAGATTTTCAGCACGGTGCAATCGACACGATACCAAAACGTCCTTCGTGGCATTTATATGCTTTACCGCATAGCACGATTTTATTGCGGCGAAGCTGACTTTGAGACCCGTGCAGCGAAGTTGACTTCATGAAACAGGCCACCATTGCACAACACATCTTAGACCCTTGCCCATTTTTCTTGCTAAAAAATCGGGTGCCCATTAGATTTCTACTTTGTTCAGCAGCTTTAATATAATTTCTATGTTAGTTTTCTTCTTTAGACACATGTGTTTGTTCGGGGGCGTGTTTGAATTGGACAAACACTGCCAAATGAATTGAGGGTTTATTTTGACATTTTTTATTTATCTTGTTTAATTTGACCCATCGTATAATTAGGTCAATTTTGTAGCTCCTATCACAGTCGAATTAATAGAAGACAATTGTACATCTTTATAACAACTACCGGATATAGCAAAGCCATTTTTGTGTCATATGTGACTTCATTATCATAATCAGGTTTGACTGTACTGCACCGAAACCTTACTGGAACAATGAGCCATGAACAAGAGAATTCATATCTGAGAGTAGCACGTGGATAGAACAGAAATCTATATGCTTTCCTTTATGGCTATGTGCTGCTCTCAGATAGATGCCATCAGGAATCCCTCCACTTTGTGGCTTTCTTGCACATCTTCTTTGGTTAGAATATTAGAAAACTGGATGGGTTGGTTGATTGAGTGAGTGAGTTTAGCATCTCAAAGCAACACAGCGGACTCGGGGATTCTTGAATGGGCACCTAAATCCATGTGCACAAGAGTTTTTTCATTCCGCCCTCATCGGAATGTAGGGGCCTCAGCCGGTAATCGAACCCACTACCTAGTGCTGAGCAGCAGAAACCCATAGCCACTGAGCCATTGTGTCGGATTATATGAGTCTGCAAACATTCATGTGATGTTATAGCAAGTGAAAGGGCCTGTGTACAAGAGCACAAGTCACTGCATGGCCAGCCTTTTTTTTTTGTCTCTGTCTGCATTTATGTGATGCTGCCATTACCACCATGATTATTGGGTCAACCGAGGCACATTACCAAATCTTGCCTTAGTCCGAAGTTTTAATGTGTGCAAGCCAGCCATTTAATCAGCAGGGTCATTTATACTTGCCCCCTGAAAAGCCCAACATTCAGACAAAACGTCTTATGCAAAAGCTCCCATCTGCAAGGTAGAGATGCTTCCATAAATTTCCGAGTTGTTGAGGCAGCAGAGTTTTATTGTGAGCTAAACTTGCAGCCTGAATTCAACAACAACAAAAAAATGCACTGCAGAGCTCTCTTAATGGATTGGCTCCAGGATACAGGGGCAATCATTTCTTATTTCATCGCTTCCAGTTCAGAACATTTCCTTCGAGTTGCCGTGTGTTACTATGCACAGATGCAGAACCTGGCTTCAAAGGCACAGGTGAACCCTTGTACGATTGGTGGCTATTCTTATTGTCCTCTTAGTTCCTTCTTATTCCGTATTGCATTCCAGCATGCCAGTTATATTTGGTGCACTTACCAATTAATAGTACTAGCAAGGCCAAGTTCATGTTGTCGTTAGGAGCACCATGTTGCTACCTGGCATGTGGCATATGTTTGTGTGTATGAGCCTCCAAGAATGGCTTCTACACAATATCGATGCCTTTAATGTCATGAATAATTTCTGTCACTTGTCAATGGACGTTTGTATTTGACAGGATTAATTGGCGGCTGCATGGGTGTGTTTAAGCCATTAGACGAAAATGGCATTTGCTATGTGTTTCAGAATGTAACACATACTCTGTTCTTGAAAGAAGAGCATCCAAAATTAAAACAACACATAAAAAGTTATGCTCTCTTAAATAATCCTTACAGCCTTGTTTTCTATTCCTTCTTTCTCTTTCAATTTCTTTGTAATATTATTGAAGTACAAAGATCAGATGTATTTTACCTGGTTCTCCAAAGACATTTTTTGAACTTTTTATGTCTTAGGTAGAAAACTAATGTAGAAATGACTTCAAGCTTCTAACCAAAGTAAAAATGTAACGCGCACATGATATTTTAGATTGGCGGCCGGTTTCCTTAAGTCAGCTTTGCTGCAGGGATTTAAAGTGAGCTTCGCCGCAAGACAGCTATGTTATGCGGTAAAGTGTATGAACACCGCAAAGGCGGTTTTGGTTTCGTACCCGATTGCACCGCGCAGGCAGTTTTCGGCCGAACATCTTTGGAAAGCTAGAGGCATCCCTTAGGATTAGGTAAATACTATAATCAGCCATTGTGAGCTACCGTTATTGCTTGAAATAACTTCCTAGGCCAGACCGAATATCGGTGCTTTAGACGACGTGTGTTCACTGCATTCACTGTCCGTTTAATTCCGCTAAGACATGCTGCCACTAAAGGGTCACCATAGTGGTCACGCACGTGCATGCTGACTGGTCAATTTCGAATTATCCAGAGAAGGTCAATTTTAGGATCTAAATAACGAAAGTGTAGGTCCATAGAAATGCGTTGGCGCCGGCTCGGAGCTTTGGTCTGGATCGAATTATCCGAAAAATCAAATTAGCAGAAGTCCACTGTATCGAGGTTTAGCTGTATTGTGAGAGCTACATACGCAGTTCGTTTTCGGGTGTGTATACAGTCATCAACCCTTATCGTTATCTTGTTTGTGGACAGTCTTGCAAGGCTTTTCTGAATGAAAGCTTGAAAGTGTCAACATTTTACAAGTGGCAGAGGTGTTCTTTGATAGTAACAGTGGTCCTCCTCTTCCGTCCACCCTTAAACTTCATTATGGTCACCGTTATGGTCATGTTGATTACATAAGTGTGTTGCAGTTCGTGCATTGTTATATAATTAGGTGGCATGAAATTGCATTCATGGCACCTGCTGCAAGCCACCCCTTTTCCCACTTCTTGCAGTTCCAGTCGAAGATCGGCTACTGCCCACAGTTTGATGCTCAGATAGACAAACTGACCGGTCGAGAGACCCTGGAGCTGTTTGCGCTCATCCGAGGTGTCCCCAATCACCGCATTCCTTCAGTCATCAACTACATGATCAACCTAGCAGACCTGCAGGCCCACGCTGACAAGCCTACAGAAGCTTACAGGTATGTTCCCCTGTGTAGAATTCTGTGCTCTGCAGGCAGATCTTATCTAAGAGCTGGCATGTTTGATAGTGCCATTATAAGGACTGAGAAAGCGTCCCCAAATTAAGTTCAATAAACCACTTTGATTGTTTGCCACCTGCTTTACCCTGCCATAGCATTTTTTTAGCAGCGGCAGCCATGATGCTTCATTAGAATTTTGTGACTTCTGTCACAGCTCTTGTCACAACTGTCTTCATGCATTTTCTTGTTGGAAGCTTCTGGAAAGGTACCATGTCAGCACACACATTGCCATTGCGAGATCCAATCGATGAATTGGGTGGAACATGTCTGCCTTGAAGTATTCTTGCGTTGTGCCATTTTGTAGGTATCCATCCCAAAAGTCAACAGTAAAAAGTACACTGGTCTTCTCCATAGTTTCATCCGGCAGTGCTTAAGTAAGGAGGAGCCACAAGTCCTACGATTGGCTTCAATTCTGCAGATGTAACATAGATGTTGCAATTAATGAAAAAGTTACATCATGAAATTTAGTTTTATAATATAAAGCAATTATTGCACAATTTTATATACAGTGCAACCTCGTTGATACAATCCTGTTATGTACGATTTCCCGGTGCCAGTATTCGCGATCAAGAACTCAAAAAGTAACCCAATACAGTTAAGCTTGTTTTCTACTGGTTCATGCTTTCTTCGAAGACACATTCCTACAGCAACAACATTCAGTACATCGCCAGACTGTGATTGTATGATACATTTTCCGGCCACTAGATCCCATGCAGACAGGAAAGGCCTGAGGTGTGCGCTATCAAGAACAGGAGCTGCTCGCCGCAGCAGCATCCCCACAATACTCACCCACCCATCTCACGTGATGAAAAACAAAAAACAGCACACACTCAGTTTCGTGCAGTTGATTTCCATTAATTTGACCCTGATGGGACTGATGAAATTGATCAAATTATCCGGCGGGTTGAATTAAACAGGATGCAAAAAAAACTTAAAACACACCACTGATTCATTTGGCAGTATTTGCCCGATTCTAACATGGCCCCTCCTTCTGTGTGTCCAAAGTAGTAAAATAACAGAGAAATTATATTATACCTCATAAAATAGAAATATAACGCGCACCTGATTTGTTCATCAAGAAAGATTGTTGCACAACAGTGGGCAGTTTCCATAAAGTCAACTTCGCCACACGGTTCTTAAAGTCAGCATCGCCGCACTACGCACGTGTTATGAGGCGAAGCATGCAAGCGTGAAGGTGCTTTTGGTTTCATGTTCGACTGCACCGCACAGATAATTTCTCGCCCAATTCACGCGTTAGTATTGGGTAAATACCATAATCAAACATTGTGAGCTATCGTTATTGCTTGAAAAAACTTCTTAGGGCAGACCGAAAATGGGTGCTTTTGTCGGGAGATAGCATGTGTTCAAAGCGTTCACTGTCCCCAAAGCTCCGTCAAGAAAGATGCTGCCACTAAAGGGGCCGCTATTGGGGTCTCCCCATAGGGATTAGGTGCATGCATACTGACTCGTCATGTTTGAATCATCTGGCAAAGGCCAATTTTAGGATCAAAGTAACGAAAGTTTGGGCTTATAGAAATGCTGTGGCCTTCGGCCAGGATCGAATACACTGAAAAATTGAATTAACGGAACTCTATTGTATTCTGGTACCAGCAAATTTCCTCCGGGGTCGCTGCACGCTGCGTTCACAGCTGTCACCGCCAACCCTATTGTGATAAGCACCTTCACTTATCTGTTCCACAGTGTCCAGGGCATAGTGCCGTTTGAAGTGTACTGCATATTTTTAATAGGCAATGTTGCGAACGCGACGCCATTCCCTGCTGCCGGTGGCGCGATGTGAGCGTCACGTTTTACTTCGGTGGCATCTGGCGTCACCCACTAGCTCGATTTCATTTCGATTTGCCATCGCCATCTTTAAACACTACGCAGTAGGAAAACAACAAACCGTGTCTCAGGTCGCTCGTGCCTTACCAGCTTGACACGTCAGCGCCGCTTGCTACAACGATTTGCACTAAGTGGCACGCCAAAACTTCCCACCAAAATTCCCCTCTCGAAGAAGCTGCTGAGCCAGGCTAAATTTGAGGAACGTGCATGTAAGCTTTGGTGAAGCTGCAAGAATGAGAATGCAGGTCTCTGGCTGCTCGGGCCTCACCAGCTCAGTGCGTTGGCGTCTTGTGCTGCAACAATTAGCTCAGCTCTTCGCATTACATAGATGTCAATGACAGTTGAGTCTGGCAAATCTTATATTACTTCGGACTGTACGTTTTCCTGGTTAGTACATTTTTTCTCACACTTTTTTCTAGAACTTTATGATGAGATGCTACTGTACTCTTTTAATCATTGCAGACAGTCTTTGCTGAATGGGACATTAAAGGCAAATATTAAGTCAAGCTAAAGTGATAGATTAGTGCTCGAGAATGTCAGGTCTAGTTCTATTTGATATTTAGAAAAAAGAACTCATTGACCTTGCCTTTGACAACGATGCGGGCTCACGTTTTGCTGGCTCATGAAACTCACACAAACTGCAAATAGCAGAGAATGCCACATCCATTTGATGTCATGGGATTCCCGAACGGTCCACGCCTCTTGACCAAGAGCAGATGCAGCGGTGAATCCAGTGCTCTGTCTTGGCTCGGTTTTCCTATGGCCACGAGTTTGCATTTTGCGCAGAAAACAGTCGCGCCATCTGCCGGGCATCATTTCACTCACCAACGGCAGTAAAGGGTGGTGATAGCGTATGCAACGTCACCACTCCCCTCGTTTTCCTTTTGTGTGCACTTTGTCTGAACGGCTCGCTGGGTATAGTCCTACGCTCTTGGCCTGTATAGCCCAAATTGGCTTGCACCGTCCTGTCCTATTTGTTACTTGCATTTCGTGCATCAATAATAATATTTTTGTTATTATTAAATACACTTAACTAGAATGGAATGTTGTTCAATTCGTACTCAGCAGCGTTCATGTAATCATTGATGCGTATCTCGGAGGCAGGCGACTTTAATTGCGCTGAAGGTATGTGGACCCTTCAGACAAGAGTTTTCTCGTAAACTAAGTCTTTTCTTTGCACAAAACAAGCGCTGCGAGCTGGAATGGTATTTTAACACTCCACAAAGACGTAGTATTTGTCTTTACTGTCCCTTGAAATGGCCTGTATGAATGACGGTGTGTTAGGATAGTTACACGTGACAGTATTGTCCTCTTGTTTCTCCCTCTCCTTGACCAAGTGGTGGGAGCCGGCGCAAGCTGTCCATCGCCATGGCACTCATCGGCAACCCTCCGGTGGTGTTCCTCGACGAGCCGACTGCGGGCGTCGACCCAGCGGCACGGCGAAAGATCTGGCAGGGGCTCGATGACGTGCAGAAACTCATGGGTGCCGCCGTCATCCTCACCAGTCACAGGTAGGTCATTACTTCTTGCTCTGTGTGATTGCAGACGAATGTTTTTAATGATTAGCATTCTTGGGGAACTTCACCCAGCTTGCGGTATTGTTTGTCTGCACCCAACCTATTTCACACACCCAGTGATCCAAGTTGTCTACTAGCTTGAACCACTTGGTATTTGCTGGCTGCTGTCTATGGGCCCTGGCTATAAAATTCAACCATTTGGCCATCTGCGCCCATGACATTTTCATTTACTGCCTCGGTATTCCTTCACAGTGGCAGTGATATTTCGTTATATTGAAATCATATGTAAACACACTTCATTATATGGACGTTCTATCGAGAATTTCTTTATACAGTCGAACCCACTTATAACAATATTCAAGTGCCACGAAAATTCCATTGTTATAACCGATAATTGTTATAACCCGGTTGCATGAAAAAAAATCAAAATGTGAGAAAACTAAATGGAGGTGAGGCCAGTGCCCCACCCCACCACCTTCGTTCATCCGGCTGCTGATTGTGTTGACTCATTTAACTGTTTAACTCTGCTTCCTGCGCGCTCCGATCGCGTGTAACTTGCCGCAGCTGGCGGCGTTCAAGAATGGTACTGCTATAACTGCAAAGTGGGGTCACGGGTGGCAAGTGACATGCGGTGTCTACCGAGGCATCGCTTCGGTGGCCTCTAAAAGGGCCTTTTAAAAAATGCAAGAAGGTTGCCGCGGCAGCCTCTCAGTTTGAGAAATTCAGGAGAAACGCTGGGGCGAGATCGCCACAACCATCTCGCAATGCACTTCTCACTGGCTTGCATGAGAGAACCCAACACCCGTCAGCTTTGCTTGCTTTACGCGAAGCTTGCTGACATCCTTCTCTTGCGAAGGTCCCTCACGAGAACGAAGCCCCAGAGGGACTGAATCATCTACAGAGCCTCCTCTTAAGACAACGTTGAGGCAGCCTGCCCTACCGCGTCATCGATGCCGCCGTCACCATCGCTATCCGATGCAAGCACGTTCGCGATGATCGCTTCATCGCTTAGAAGCACTCTGTTTCCAAATCTATAGCAGTGCGCTTTCTATTCACTGGCAACGTTGTGCATTGCCAATGATCAGTGGACGGATCTGCCATCTTCCGTTTCGACGGCGAGTCAAATGAGGCTGCGATACCACGTGGCCCAGAACGACTTCGACACAACCAACAAAGACGAGCACAAGCGACTTATACCGGTGTCACACGACCACTTTTGATGGCTGTCAACGTCACAAGATGGCGCCACCACTCTTATCGCGCACGT
Source organism: Dermacentor silvarum (assembly GCF_013339745.2). Taxonomy (NCBI): domain Eukaryota; kingdom Metazoa; phylum Arthropoda; class Arachnida; order Ixodida; family Ixodidae; genus Dermacentor; species Dermacentor silvarum. Next base: position 162,015,777 of record NC_051162.1, on the reverse strand, counting down.
CTGTGACTTCAGTGTTCAGGTTATTTTGCAAAATGTGGTACTTTTACAGACCGACTAAAACTCTCAGAGAACTCAAGAGTATGATTTTATACCTCTGCATATCTAGAAGCCAAAGAAGGTGAAAGTTCTGAACCGAATGCTCAAGCCGACATTACACTGATGTCATGTGAAGGCATGTAAGCGTAAACAAAAGTGTGTTCTAGTCAGAACTAATCAATTAACTCACAGTAGCACATACAACATAGTGTGCTAGGAAAGCTCTTCTGGTTGTGTCATGTATTTTGATGCAAACACACATAAATTTAATATCTTAGTTGAGTAAGACGAATAGAACATTATTTGTAGTAGTCTTGAGTTAACCTGGACTCTGTTTTTTTTAGTGTAATGGTTAGCCTGTTAGGCAGTCAAATATGGAGATTTCTCAGTATTCATTTGCTCGGTTTATTTGCACTTATTTTGAAGTAATTAGCTTTCTTTGGCCCTTTTGCCCGTTTTCGTCTTCAGTAGTTGGACTTTCATCACCGATACAAAGGCGCCAGTGAAAAGGGCACATGCTCTCATGCAACTGACTTGCGGGGCATGCCAACTATTAAAGCTTTTCAAGATGCAAGTGATGTCTGTCATATTACCGCTGCTGATTAGATGGTCAACGGCTGTGTTCGCTACGAAATTATGCAATAAAACAACCGACACACCTAAATAGCCTCACTGTAACAAATATACTGTTGTCATTAGCATCATTCCTTTAATAAAGTAAATATCTTTCTAGAAGCGTTCGGCTTTTCACTTACATTGACGATTATCATCGATGGTTTCTGCACAAATGTTTCCTTTGTAAGCTTGATTGATCTATAGATCAGGTGATTGCCTGTATCATATATTGATTTATTGGTTTTGTTTGACATTCCAAAGCCACACCTGTGCCACGTGAATGCCAACAGCCCGAAGAATGGAAAATAATAATTGTTACAAAAGATGTCCGCCACTTCTCCACAGCTTCTCATTTCTCTCTTACGTTTGGCACTTTGCAGCATGGAGGAGTGCTGAAGCCCTGTGCCAGAGGATATCCATCATGGTGAACGGCTCCTTCCGATGCCTCGGCTCGACGCAGCACCTCAAGTCCAAGTTTGGCGAGGGCTTCACGGTCATCGTCAAGATGGGCCAGGAGCAGGCCGCCAGCTCCGACGCGATGACGACCATCTGCAACGCCATGCTGACCAAATTTCCGGACAACTGTGTGCTCAGGGACAGCCACCAGGTGAAGTAGCATTGAAACTTGGGCTAGTCGGCAGCAGTTCATGGTTGTAGCCAGCACACCAAAAGCAACTCTGAGAGAAACACAGAATAGGATGAAAATTTATCACAATCATGGGAAGTTCACTTAGAAAGCATGTATGCATAAGTGAATACAATTCACAGTAAAACCCCGGTGATACGAACCCGGCTGGTACGAATTTCGGCGTGATATGAATTCGTAACTTCCCCGGCCGAAATACATTGCTAACAATACGAAAAAAATTGGCTGTTCCGAACATGTGAGCAACAGCGGCGGCGGCCGAGCCAGTGGCATACCAGCGGGGTGACCAGCACAGACAAGCTGGCACAGCGGGATCCATAGTCGCCAAGCAACCGACTACGTGACGTGGCTGCGCAATCTCTCATTGGTCCCCGCGTCGAGCAGACTGGACGACATCACAGCCTCGCCAATGCTTAGTGAGAAAGTAGACGTGGACCGCTGCTGCAACTACGACTGAGGCGCAGCCCCGACGGTCAAAGCGCTCCCTGCACTCGACGTGCTCAGGCGTTCAGTGGCGTGCAAAAACATTCCCGAGATCACATGCGCGCACTTATACACCTTTCACAAGGCGATCGTTGACAATTTGGGCAAGAAGAAAATGTCCCGTTGATATGTTTTTCAAGGGACCGCAAAAAAAAAAAAAAGCCGCAGTTTTGCCCGAAACGTGAAGCAACGGAAGCGCAGCAGCAGCAGCGAGCGAATTGACCTTTGCGCTGTCTCTCGCTTCAACGCTAACTAAACGTCGAAGGCACAGCGCATACGAAGCTACTGGCAGTAGGCGCTAGGCGCACTTTGTCAACATCGCAGATCATTTCGACGATAAGGTCCGTGCGGGTGCGCACTTTGCGCACGCCGCAGATCGTTTTCAGGATACGGCACTCGCGCAGGTGCGTCGTATCTGCAACGTGCCAGTCACTTGTTGCAATGTACAAGCTTGCTGCACTGCTAAATTTACATGACCGCCACATTCAAACGCAATGTAACATGCAGGAACATTATAGATTGGCGAAGTATCACGGGGAACGCCCGGTTATTCGAACGTGATAGCATTTGCGATGGTTAATTCGAACATACCGCGCATCGACAATGCTCTCAGCAGCGTGTCAAATCACGTGGCGGCGCCTCCGACCGGCATTGCTCCGACACTGCCATAGAGCAAAAGCCGCCCCTCAACGCCACGAGCAGAAAAAAAAAGAACCGCGGCGTCACGGCAAGATCGCCGTTTCTGTGTGGCGCCGGAACACGCATGTACGTGCTGACGTCTCGGCCAACGCTGCGGCTCCAGCACAGAGGGAAGCAATGGCGGAGGCCCAGTCCGGCCAACGCTCGCTTCAACGGCAGAAAACGAAACTTCAGGGAGCGGACTAAGCTGGCGCCGGGCCGGCGGGAGCGGCAGACGCGCACGGAGACAGTCGAAGGTGATGGGGCTATGAGGGTGTTGAGAGGGAGGGCTAAGGGAGCCACCAAAGCGACAGAGTTGCTGAGGCCAAATCCGCTTCCCTGCCGCCCTCTTCCCTCACCTGCGACGGTGCCCGCGCGCGCCCGTCGTCATGTCGCCTCTTCCTCTTCACAGCCACAATCTCTCTCTCTTGCCGTGCCTGCGCCGCCCGCTCTCTGAAGTTTCGTTTTCTGCCGTTATCGCGAAGCGAGCATTGGCCGACATGGGCAGTTTCGTGGCCCTCGCTCGATATGTGCTTGCACGCTGCGATATTTCACGAATCGCACCGTTCGTACGTCGTGCTATGGTGCACAAATATTTTTAAAATTAAGTCCTTTTATTTCTAACAAATTTTTGGGCCCCTTCGAGTTCGAATTATCGAGATTCAACTATACATGGAAGTCAATGAGATTTAGGTCGGGACCACGAAGACACGAAGTTGCAGCTGGGAAAACGCAGCAGCGAGGAAGGTATCAATGGGGTTCCACTATTAGAAATCTTTTCTGGTAAAAATAAATTCATTTTTCTTGATATTGTGCATGTTTTGATGATACGAATTTTAGGTGATACGAATATTTCACGCGACCCCGCGAGATTTGTATCACCGAGATTTTACTGTATTCTATAAAATGTTACATTTCTGTAGAAACATTTTTTCACGGAAATGTACAATTTTTTAATCCAAGAAAAGGAAATGATGTCAAAAGAAAGTCACTGTGATGGGAAACAAACTCGCCGTTTCCTTTTGGCCCAGGATCCTTTTAATAATGACACGGTAGACGGGAGCTTTTTACATGCAACACAGACTTTACACAGACACGCTAACACGATACAGAAGATCTACATACACATGGACTAGAGTTCGCGAAGTCGTTTGTCCTTCTACAGAAAGATGTGCGTAGCACTCATGCATCACGACTTGCTGGTGTGTGTCGTCGTTGCGGTGACCATGACGGTTGTTGTTGCGTAGTGCGTCGCTGCGTCGTCTGACACTTGAAGACAGCTGGTGTGTTGCTTGCGACGGCCACGTCTTACACCATCATCATCACGCCGCACCTTGTCGTGACATGGAAGCAAGGGAACAGCAGGCCGGCAGAACACCAGGCCACTGCTGTAGCTGGTCCGTAACGCCTCGACCGCTAGAACGTCGGGCTTAGTCAGCAGACAGGTAGCTCAGGTGCCCGGTGCCCAGCAGGAAGCACTGCACCAGGCCGCTGGTGCGCAGGAGAGCCCAGCCACGAGTGGGATCTCCGACCAGGTCCGCACGGTAGCAGGACATCTGGCTGCCGGTACCCGAGCCTTGGACCGCCGTTCTGCGAGCTGACGTTCGAGGCTGCCGCTCGCTCTCGCACTCTCACGCTGCTTCCTTGTCCGTGGCACGTCGTCTTCCTTTGCTATCACCATCAGTACTTTTCTTCTTGTCACCGCTACACGCCACTATCCACATCATCACAGTGACATATTGATGCAGTGGTAGTAAGGAAACCTCACTATAACGAACATCAATATAACGAATTATCGGATCTGGCAAATCTAAAATGTTGCTCGCTCATATTGTCGTGTAACAAATATATGCTGATATAACAAAGGTATTTCCATGTTGGATGTGAAGACCATCAAGTCTACGCAAAGGAAATGCAAGTGCGATGCGTACGAACATCCAGCAAAGGGTCTCCTGTCAATTTCTATGGCCTGGTAGTGGCTTACTGTGCCGATGCATGAACTACACTACATCACGAATGCATGCTTCGTGCCTTCATTAATATGCAGCCGTATGATGAGAGTGACCACATTGTTGCGTATTAGCAGTGCGTTGTCTGCTGGCCAGCCAAGCCAAGTGTCATTGGCCAAAACACACATGCACATCCAGTATGTGCTGTTTCAAGTTTCTTCTTGATGAGATGTGACATTTTCGCTACCAGTGTATATACCGTATTTTTCTGCATATAACCCGCATCCCCAGTTACAACACCCCGAAAAGAAAGAAAAAAAAATTCTAAAAACACAACTACTCTCAAATCTTTATAAAAACAGTCTCGCAGATGCACAACTTCAACTTTTCTGCGTCATACCTTTGGCCAGCTACTCTGTTCCCACCTCTTCAGCAGCGCTGATAATCAGGTACACTCAAAGGACTGCCATCAAACCCAGGATCCTTTTGCAGCTATTGTAATCCGTCTCCTGGTTCGCTCGCGTCGCGTGCAGTATTCATCTAAGCGCCAACCCAGCAAAAATGCAAATTGGTGGTCCGAAAAGAGGGCAAAGGGTGCGTCAACACGCAGGGTTGAGGTTCTCTGGAAGCTAACGAAACATTAAATAGAGGGAAATTTTGCCTTGAGGTGAGGCTTCACGGTAGTGCGTGCAGCACTGATGTGAAGCCGCACCTCAAGGATAACTTGCACATAATCCGCACCCTGTCGTTACTGTTAAATCTTTCAAAGTGTTGGTGCAGGTTATATTATTACGATAGCATCGAAAGATGTTGAAGAGACGAGCCGCCGCGCGAAAGATGATGAAGTGTGTCTGTGCTCTTGGTGCGAGCGATTGTGGGCCTGGCTGTCTGGCTTCAGTGTAAATAGCCTGTAAATAGCCTCTTTCGTCTGTGTCCTTCCACATGTAACATTCTGGTGGAGGTGCTGGGTAGCCGCGTTATGTGGAGTGTGATACGGCGGCTCTTAGCGTGTTCAAGGCGACGGCATTCTTTTATGATGGCATCAACAGTCAAGACGTTGCCGAAAACAAGCAAATTGAAAGCGTCGTCGGCAATGCCTTTTAGCACATGGGCCACTTTATCTGCTTCGGACATAGTATCGTCAGCTTTGCGGCATAGAGCCAAGACATCGAGGATGTATGAAACATACGGCTCTGTAGAGGTCTGCACACGAGACGCAAAAGCCTTCCTCGCGGCAACCTTGCGCCCAAGAGGGTCGCCGAACAGTTCCCGAAGCTGTTCTTTGAAAGTGTCCCAACTGGTGAACTCGTCGTCATGCGTTTGGTGCCACACGCGTGGGGTGCCGCCGAGATAAAAGATGACATTGGCGAGCATAATCGTTGGGTCCCACCTGTTATTAGCACTGGCGTGTTCATAGAGCTTGATCCACTCGTCAACATCCTGTCCCTCCAGGCCAGAGAACACACCAGGGTCGCGATGTTGGGCAACCGTGACGATAGGCGTAGTCGGGCGAGCCGAAGCCGTTGCAGAGGCGGTCTCGTCACCGGGGGGCATGGTGACAAGCTCGACGTACCGACCACTTCGGAGTTCCATGGTGAGGACGGGGACCGCTAACCTGAGGCATGGTGCTCCGCGTCAAATGCTCACCGACCGTGGCCGTACGTTCTTGTCCAAAGTCATTGACGACATCATGCGTGCCTGCTCAATACAGCACAAAATTACCACCTCCTACCACCCACAAACGAATGGCCTCACTGAGCGTCTGAACCGCACGCTTACAGACATGCTATCGAAGTACGTTTCCGCCGACCACCGTGACTGGGACCTGGCTCTACGTTACATTACCTTTGCATACAACTCTTCCCGTCTCAAAACTGCTGGCTTTTCCCCGTTTTACCTCTTGTATGGCCGAGAACCGACGCTACCACTAGACACTGTGCTTCCGTTCCCCACAGCTTCAACTAGCGATTATGCCCGTGATGCAATCGCCCGTGCTGACCATGCTCGCCAACTTGCGCGTGCTCGTCTGCAAGTGTCTCAAGAAAAACAGAAACAACGCTACGACCTCCGTCACCGTGATGTGCATTTTGTGCCCGGCCCGCGCGAAATACGATGAAGTGTGTCTGTGCTCTCGGTGCGAGCGATTGTGGGCCTGGCTGTCTGGCTTCAGTGTAAATAGCCTGTAAAGAGCCTCTTTCGTCGGTGTCCTTCCACACGTAACAATATGCACATGCCTGTGCTCACATTGCGCATATGTGTTTGCGTTTCATTTATTTTGTCATTGGTGTGAGTAGTACAGCGCAGTAAACACAAAGATGTCGTACCAACTAGCCCAGCCGAAGCCTTATTGAACATTATACAGTCGGCTTTTGTTAAAATGACCTGGACGTGATGGACAAAATTAATTGAATTATCCGGCGAGTCGAAATAAATAAGATGCAGAAAAAACACCAAAACACACTGCTGTTTCATATGGCAGTATTTGCTCGATTCCATCACGCCTCTGAATCAAACGCGCGCCCACTTTCTATGTGTGCGAAGTAGTGAACTAACGCATAAATTATAAGAAAGCACCTAACAAGGTCGAAATCTAACGCGCCCGATTTTTTAGCAAGAAAAACTGTTGCACAATGGCAGCCGGTTTCTTAAAGTCAACTTTGCCACAAGGTTTCTTTTTATGTCAGCTTTGCTGCAATACATTTATGTTATGTGGCAGAGCAGGCGAACGTTGCAAAGGCGGTTCAGGTTTGTGTCCAATTGCACTGCGCAGACAATTTTCGGCCCAATCTTCTTTCAAGAAATGCATGTGTTAGAATCAAGTAATTACTGTAGTCAAACATTGTGAGCTGCGGTTATTGCTTGAAAATCGTCCTAGGGCGGGCCGAAAATAGGCGTTTTGAACGAGAGATGATGCATGTTCAATGCATTCACTGTTCCCTCAGCTCTGCCGAGACCGACACTGCCACTACAGGGGTCGTTATTGGGGTCAGCAAAGGGTTCAGGTGCGTGCGTGCTGACTGGTCAAACTTAAATTATTTTGGCAAAGGCCAATTTTAGAATTTAAATAACGAAAGTTTGGGCCCATATAAATAAATGCATGGACGCCAGCTTGGACCTCTGGCCGGGATTGAATTAATGAAGTAGACTGTATGCATAATAACATGGTATTTTGAGCAACCAGCGAACAAATACTCTCATCGCAATAACCAATGTTATTCAAGATCTTGCATATTTGGCTTTGTTACAGCAGTGGAATACAAAGTATGGCTAGCCAAATTTTAAATTTACTTCGTCATATCAGACAACTTCTTATATTCATGTTTATCAATCTTTGCTTGTAATAGAGTAAATTTGGTATCCTTACAGTGTAAATTTTGATGGTTGTGTTCCCCATTTCCTCTCTAGGCCTTGCTTCACTTCCACGTCACCGACACCGGCCTGAAGTGGAGCCAGCTCTTTGAGACCTTGGAGTCGCTCAAGCAGGAGCTCTCGTTCGAAGACTACATTGTCAGCGACACCACGCTGGAGCAAATTTTCCTGGCGTTTGCGAGGTCGCAGCGAGACACGATGACCGAGGCCTCCGTCGGCTGCTTCCGAAAGTGCTGCCCTTTCTAGCTCTGGCTTTCTTAGCTGTTCTGGCCAAATGGCGCTGCCAAGCATTGCCTGCACTTTCGCCACAATTTTGGGGGCACGGAAGGTTGTACAAGGTCGCCGCTAACAGGAACCCAGATGTTCTCTCGAGTGTCTTAAAGTTTCGAGCTTACAACAACTTCATTATAATAGCAGGCATGAAAACACCACGTGAATAGGACGAGGTTGGCTTAGGAGGGTCACCTTTCTGCAAACCGCGGCACATCTTAGAATAGTTCTATCCATGATGAGATAGTTTCTTTTGGCAATTGTGTGGTTAGTTGCTCAAAATGAGTTTGGTGGTTCAGCATTTCTCACTGGCTTTTTCTTTATCTGTAGTGCAAACACTGTTTTGCATTTGGGAAAAAAAAGATTGGCAAACGTCTAAAAGTTTACCGTAGCTGCTGCAGTGATATTAACTTTCCATCGAAGACCACTGCCTTGGTAATTCGTTTACTCACTCTAGTTTGATGAGAAAGCCTATGGAGAGGAATCAGTTTTGCATATAAGTCTGCAGCATATGCCTTACTTACTCGAACCGAGACCAGTACGCCGTGAAAGATGGGAAGTTCGTATTGAATCTTGCTGTGATAAGGGGAGCTGTGGGCTCTCGGTTTTGGCAGCCTTCTCTGTTCACCAAGTTGCGGTGATAGACGATGTGTGGACGGTGTTGCATTGCCTTTTGTGATGTTTTGTGTGTGGTCGCCGCACTGCTAGCTTTCTGCAGTGCTAGGTTTTCTGCGTTTGAAAGGGTTTGACGTTTGAGATGACGGTGCTGAGTGCGGGCGCTTGTGCAAGACGGGAAGGACATTGTGCTTGTGAAATCCTAGCGATGCGACGAGTATGGCGGACGGAAGTGGCTGAGTTTATTTTGCCAGACCTCTCGGCGACATGCAAAACTGTCACCTTTTCGTGACTGTGCACTGTGATTTTGTTAGGTAAGAAGATGCCTTGCGGTTATCAAAATGTGTCGAGATGCAGAAATTGTTTTTTGCGAGTGAGCTGCAAGTGGGCAGGAAAGTTGCACCTGTCATCTTAGTTGGAACTGTGTGTTTATGATGGGTGGCACAGAGTTTGCAGGAGTGTGGGTTGCCTGCTGCGTCACTTGCTCGGCAACTTTTGCTTTTTGTATTTCCTAGACGTATTGAAGCCAGTTCTCTGGCAAAAAGATATTTATCGATGAGAATAATACAGCATACATTGTAGCATTTTGAGTTTCGGATACGGTTTTCTAAGCCTTTTTGTTCTGCTGATAATGTTCTATAGGTTTATTAAGCAAAAGTACTACTTCCGGAGTATGATTTATATCACAGAGTGATTGTGAAGTGTGTCGTACTGCTTGTTTTGCAAGGAAGGTGTTGTTTTGTAATGTGTATTGCGCAAAGTGTTCTAGTGAAAGGCTAGCCATTATTGATAATTATCACAAGTGATGTGAGCCAGGTAATTCACTTCTTCAATTACATGCTTCTAGCTTTCTGATCAAATGTACTGAATAATTGATACTTCATGATAGGTAATCATGGTTCATGGTAATCAAAGTCATGCAGTTGCACGTTGTGACTGCGAGGTTGTCTTTTGAAATATTTTGAATATTCCAAAGGATTGTCAAATGCCGTCAATACTGTTGTGTATTAATCTTTGCTTCCTACGTGTTGCTTTGTGTGTTTGTGTTGTGTAATACTTTTGTATAAAAGTACACAAACAGGTGTTTACTGTGGAATGCAATCTGTTTGGAATAAATTGCTATGCAGTTTTCTTGTTATTATTGCTGGTATTGAAACTGGTCTTTTTTGGACAAAATGAAGAAGGGAAAAGGAATCTCCAAATCTGTTAAACTTCCGAAACATTCTTTTGCCTGATGTTTTTGACATTGCAAATGCAAATGGTTTTATAAATTATTGAACTGCTCTTTCTATGGATGTGTGGACACTGACTGTTTAGGACTGGCATTGTTGAAACTCTCATGAGTGTAGCAACTGTTACCTTCTATTACTTGAAATGTTGAGTCATTTCATGTAGAGCTGCCATTAAGGTTAGCTTGCAGACATGTGGCATTCTTCCAATGGTGTAATTTAGCAGACGTGAAATGTTAAAACTCGGAAGGTTCTTGGAAGACAGAACATGCTATAATAAAGAAATCAGCTAAAGAATAGAAATAATATGCCTAAATTGTGTTCAGGTTGGGTCTCGGCAGTAGTAGACCAAAAGGCACTAGTAAAGTTTTCTTTCCCACATTGCACTTTTTCCGATTGTTCAAATGAAGAAAACGCAGCAGCTATGCCCAAGAAAATGCACGGAATATCTTTACACACGTCACCTGTTTTTACGCCATCATTTGACCACCACCTTTTCATCATTCATTGTTTCATGCTGCCCTGTTACATGCACTAGCAGTTAAAAACATGCCAAGCATGTTTCATGTGTCAGTTTGGTTTGTGATGTACATTAGACTTCCGTTAATTCGACTCCGGTTAATTCGATTTTTCAGTTATTTAGATCCTGGCTGGCGCCCATGCATTTTTATGGGCCCAAAGTTTTGTTATATTGATCCTAAAAGTAACCTTCCCCGGAGAATTCGAACTTCATCAGCCAGCACGCATGTGCCTGACCCCTATGGTGACCCCAATAGCAACTCCTTTAGTGACAGCATGTCTCGATAGAGCCTAGGGGACAGTGAATGCGTTGACCGCACATCACCTCCCATCGAAAACGGCCATTTTCGGCCTGCCCTAGGAACATTTTCAAGCAATAACCATAGCTCACAATGTCTTTACGCTACTATCGGATTCTAATGTGCATCCTTTTTTTTTCAGCAAAATTGGGCTTAAAATATCTAGCGTGGTGCAATCGGATACGAGACCAAAACCGCCTTTGCGACATTCGTATGCTTTACCATATAACACAAATGTACAGCAGCGAAGCTGACTTTAAAAAACTTGTGCGGGGAAGTTGATCTTCGGAAACCAGACACATAATAGACCATTGCCCATTTTTAATGCATTAGCATAGGAGTGCGAGTGGAAAAAAGTATGTGCGTGATATATTGTCGAGTGAGCTCCGGAACAACGCTTTGCAATGAGGCGAACGTGGTTTAAATCATGGATCCGGAAGCTCAAAAAAGGTGTGACGTGATGCTAATGCATTTCTCTTACATTTACCACTAAATCGCTGCCGAGTTTTTGGGTGTGCAACTTGGGTGTGCATTAGATTTCTACTTTGATTAGGAGCTTTAGTGTCCTTTCTACATTAATTTTCTACTTTGAACACAAAGTAGAAAGCACATTAGACTCGTGCAAATGCTTCTAAATAAATCGATCAGTTTTGTCATTTTTTCGAAGTGTTTAACTCGATCAATTTCGCTGGTGCCTGCAAGGTAGAATTAACGGAAGTCGACTGTACTTTTTATTTGCTAGCAAATTAAGCCGCTGTATTTGTTTGTGTTTTCAATCTTTTAGTCGGCACTATTAAGTGCACCACATGTTGCAAACACGGTGAATGCATGCTATTAACAAATACCTACTCAATTGTTGCAAACACGGCAAGCGTGCATTTCCAAAATGTGCTGAATTTATTAGTGTCAGCTAAAGCAGCATAAGAACAAACAAGTACTACAGCAATGTTTAATGTTCGATATGCTGTTTCTTTTTTTTGTGTTAAGCTCCATCAACCCTGTCAAAGTAAGGGTAAGAAAAGTAAACCAATGTATAATTAAGCCATTGACTTGGGAACACGTGTTTAGATATGCGTAATTTTTCAGCAAGATGGAAGAGCAGGTAAAAAATTTGGCACTGAAGGCTAACTTGCTTGAGCTGTTTATGAAGATGAGTCTAGTTTACTGCTGCCACCTGTTGGAAATAATGGTAAGAGTTTATTCCTGTTTACATCCATCAAAATGTAACTGGCAAAGGTTACCATAAAGTTGTCAATAAAAAACCTATTTTCTATTTCATCAGAGGTATTCATCAGACATCAGAAGTCTGCTGTAGTATGCTGTTTACGCACACTGAAGAGGAAGAATGTGTTGACTCCGTCAAGAGCTTGTGATTGGACATTGCGGCAATGCTTTGCGTTGAACTGTCTTTGCATTCATGACATTGGTCTTGTTTTCAATTAGGGATAAGGTCCTTATGCATATCTTTTCAGTCATGTTTTCAGGTAGGAATAGGCATCTCGCTTTTACCTTTCCTTTCTTTTATAATCCAATACTCGTTTGCGTAATACTAAATGTATCACATAATGTGCAGCCAGCCTTCCTTTTTAATTGCATCTAATTCTAATTGCTCCACTTTTTTCTCAGAGGCACATGCAGAAGCAAGATGTCGGTGCTCCATTATATTACACTGTATTTTGTTTAGTTTCGTAAGTGATATGGTTTTGTCAAATGTAAGCACATTTTTCTTTTTTTTGGGGGGGGGGGGGATAGATTTCTAGGAAGATGAAATCATTTGTCATGTTGCCATAGTCATCATGAAAGGTTGCGTTGATTCCTTTCGCACCCTATGAACAGTGTGTGGTTTTGTTAAGATACCGAGTCCACACTACCAGCATTATTATTCAATATGTGTATATTCTCCTGTTGATGCAGATCTCTCACACCAAATTTTCAACTTGTGGGCGAACATCACGCATGATGTGTACTTTCATGCGGGATCCGAATTTAAAGATTCCCATGTGATGTCACTTTCTGTTATGCACACTGGTCATTACATGTTATTTTCCTAATGACGTGTTGCTTAGGTGGTGAGCTTTTATTTCAAAATTTTGACATCCTTTATTTTTCAGTTGACACATCACCTTATAAATGAATCTTGTTGTAATTTAAATGTAGGAGAAGATAAAGCTGTGCAGAAAGTAAAAAAAAATGTTTAAGTGCCCGTAATTTCTACTGCTCTACTTTGGAATGTTTGTGTCACTGGTCTAGAGCATGTTTTTATCTGCAGTAAATGAGGCAGCCTGTTGAGATGTCGTGCTTATGGCTTTCATGTTGGCGATCAAAAAACTATGCAGAATAATCTGCTAGTGATGGAAATGTCTTGTCGTCAAAGCTGCCACAATGCAGTCACGCTGCTTTAATGCCGTCCATTTTTTCTGGCCTAAACCAAGTCGATGCATGCAACCATTCATCTCAGTATACTTAGTCGAATGCACAGTATTAACATTAGTATTGCCAAAATATTTCACCCTATTTATAGTCAAACATTGGTTTGTAGACACAATGTAATTAATCTTTTTTTTTTTGCACAGTTAAAAAAGTGGCCATTATTGCTTTTAATATGCTCAGTGGTTGTGTGCGGTGATGCACAAATAAATCTTATGCAAGTGTCTGACTATTGAAATAATTATGGTTCAATATTTTGTAATATAAGTTGCAAAATGTGCAAGTTCGGAATGTATGTGTTGTCATTAGGTCATCATTGCCTCTTGCTTTAGGGCTGGGTACATTGATTATTCTGACCAGTGTTTCGAGTCACTATAAGTGAAAGCGCAAAAATAGCATCATAGCAAAGAATCTGTTGCAAGAGCTATACATGTTCTGACCAGGTCAGTGGACCATTTCTGGTACATTTCCACATGACCATTTTGGTGCTTGATATGAGGTAGAGTGGTAATATTAGGTAATGCCTTGGTTTGTCTGAAATAAGTATTAAGTGTTCACCTGGTACGTTCAACACTGTCTATACTGCAGATTGGAGATGACTGCCTACTGTTAGCCATGTATTTTTTCTATGAATGTATTCAGCAGCAGCTTTTCTTGCTTCATTGATGTCTGCATTATAATGACCTGATGAACACATTATACTTTTTTTTTTCTTTCTGATCCCCTTGAGAGACTCCTTTAGCAAACATTGGTGCTATTCTTACTGAAATGATTCCATATGTGGGCCTATAATTCCACATGTTTGAAAGATGTCTCTTATATGAATCCTACAGAAGCGATATTGATTCCATATTAATTTCACAAAACATCTGTAACGTTCGTCTGGGAAGCCTGGGACTATTGGATGCTTCAATGATGTAGCACGCACTGTGCAAAAACAACTACGGTATTTGAATTTACAAATTCCTGGTCGTCACTTAAACCATCGCTATCAAAGCACACAGACATGTTTATTCATTTTTATTTGGCACTTCACTTTATTGGTGAAGCACTTACCAACTTATTATCATTTTCATTTTTTAGTCCTGCTCTATCCTAGTCAATGTTTGGTTAGTTTCTTTTCTTTTAATTACCTGTCACATGTTTTCTTTATCTCATGGACTGTATTCTGGCTGCAAATGCTTTGTCCTGTCCATGCCCAATGTGATGCTTTGTAATAACTATTTTCATGCAGCACTCAAAATAAACCATTGTTGAAGCTCTTACACAATCTGTTCTTTCTGCAACTTCATATACCCATGCCACGAAATCCATGATGTCGGGCAGTGACGTTATCGTAGTGCATGAGACCTTTAGCTTGTCTGAAACTGCCGTTCAACTAAAATGAGAGTGAATATATCGCAACGAAAGGCTTCTGGCAATTTGTACAACCAAAAAGAAAACAAAAAAGCTTTGCCATTACAACACGAAGAATGCGTAAAGCAAACTGCATTTATAATGTGTCAAATTCGGGAGGTGGTTCTTTACAGTACATTCCAGGAAGCACCGCCTTTTATTTATTTCGTGCTTCTTTCTGCGGGAAGGAATTTACGTTTGCTGTGGGATTCAGTCCCACAGAACATCAAGTGTGCAAAACACTTGGGCCTCAGGAGAGCATATACTGAGATTATACTGAAGCGGGCGGTGCAAGATCTTGAGGCATCCAAGTGGCAACGAGGGGGTTCAAGCTGAAACCAGGGTGGTCCGTGGGTAGGGGCTGCCAAGGGAGGATAGGGTTTGCGTACAAGATCAGCTGTCGGTGATGGCCGATCTTGTACACCCTCGACATACCATACCCTGTGCTTAAGGATTATAAACAGGGATAAGGTGCCTCAGAAAGGCTGGCCAACGTTTCGATGGGAGGACCTATCTTCGTCAAAGGCGGCCTCGTCATCCTCGGCGGGTTAGTTTTAAAGGGTTAGTGGAGTGACGTCACGTCGATGTCGGCTGTGGCTGGCTGTTAAAGGAGAGACTGAAAAGAAAATGAGCGCTGGCGCTTGACTGGCTAGGCGCTGTTTCTAAGATGAGGGGACAAGAGCGGGAGAGCGAGAAAGTGGCAAAAAAGAAAAATAAAAATAAAGAAAAATTAAAAAAAGAGAAGAAAAAGAAATAACGTCAGAGGGGGTTGGGGGAGCGAGAGGCGAGTGAGCGTTCGGAGGTGTCGTGGTCGGTGTGCGTTTGGGGTCCCTGAAGAGCCGGTCAGTGTGCAAGTGACAATACGAAGCTGTTAAAGGAGAGACTGAAAAGAAAATGAGCGCTGGCGCTTGACTGGCTAGGCGCTGTTTCTAAGACGAGGGGACAAGAGCGGGAGAGCGAGAAAGCGGCAAAAAAGAAAAAGAAAAAAAAAGAAAAATTTAAAAAAAGAGAAGAAAAAGAAATAACGTCAGAGGGGGTTGGGGGAGCGAGAGGCGAGTGAGCGTTCGGGTGAGAATTGACTGCGAGAGGCGAGTGAGCGCTCGAGTGAGAATTGACTCTGCGCTAGTCCTTGTGTACTTCTTCGTTGTGGTTTCGTGTTGTGTGCGCAAAAGTTTCATTATGACAATACGAGTTGAAAGCATGACTTGAGTAGCGTAGCATCAAGGCATCGGGTAATTTTGTGGTTGACAGGGAGCAGCTTGGTCCGTCAAGGGACGTTAGCCTCACTAGTTCGCCGTAGGCGTCGTCGCGGCGGTATACAGAATTGGCGAGACCCTGTGTGGTCAAGGCGCCGAAAAGGTATCCTGGCGTCTGGGATTTTGGACTGTCTCGGTGTGGATCTTGTGTGGATAAAAAAAAAAAACGGCACAGGAGGGTGACAGTGTAGAAAAAATAGAATTAGAAATTTAAACATGGGGGGGAGACAGGTGTACCTGGAAAAGGTTGATCAATGCGTAAAAGCATGGAGGACGATAATAAATTGAGGGGTAGGGGAGATGCAGGGAAGAACTGGAAATAGAAGAATAGGTGAGGTTGAGGGGAAAAAAAAAACGGCACAGGAGAGTGACAGCGGAAGAAATATAATTTGAAACATTAACACGGAGGGGACAGGTGTACCTGGAAAAGCGTTCGTATGGTTTATCAATGAGTAAAAGCATGGAGGAGGATAATAAATTGAGTGGTAGGGGAGATGTAGGGAAGAACTGGAAATGGAAGAATAGGTGAGGTTGAGCATCGAGATTAGCTGGAGGTTTAACTTGTTTTGCGCCTTTGTTAATGGTATAACAATTTAAGGTTTGTGTTACTGCTTTTAGCGATTCTAAGTTGCCACGTGATAAATTCATCCCCGTCGGGTGCAGGCATTTAAACTTGTGTATGAGGTATGATTCTGTATATTTTCTCTCGCGAGGTGAATGAAAATTTGTTTGTAGTATATAGAGTCTTGCTTCATCAAATATATGACCGTGCTCATTGAAGTGGCTGGCTACTGCTTTAGGTAAATTGTGTTTTGTATCTGCGCAATGGCCGTTGAGTCTCGTGTGCATTTCTTGTCCAGTCTCACCTATGTATTGCTTGTTACAAGCGGCACATTCTAGACAGTAGACTACGTTTCTTGACGTGCAGGTGAAATTCGAAGTTACCTTGTGAATGTAATCTGACGCTGTACTTTTTACTGTAGTAGTAGATTGAATATGTTTGCATGTGGAACACCTGGAGCGGCCACAGGGACCGGATGTTGGCTTCGTCTTTGTCCTTAGTTTGGCGTGTACAAGAATGTCCTTGAAATTACTGTTCCGTCTGTAGGCTACTCTGGGCGGGTCGGGAAAGATCTTATTAAGTTTCTGGTTGCTGGTGAGAATTGGGTGGTATTTACTGAGGATATTGTTCACGTTGGGGGAGTGCGTTTGAGAATTTAGTAGTAAGAAGAGGCGTTGTCCTTGGGATCTTAGGGCGATCTCTATTTTCTTTTTTTATCCACACAAGATCCACACCGAGACAGTCCAAAATCCCAGACGCCAGGATACCTTTTCGGCGCCTTGACCACACAGGGTCTCGCCAATTCTGTATACCGCCGCGACGACGCCTACGGCGAACTAGTGAGGCTAACGTCCCTTGACGGACCAAGCTGCTCCCTGTCAAACACAAAATTACCCGATGCCTTGATGCTACGCTACTCAAGTCATGCTTTCAACTTGTATTGTCACTTGCACACTGACCGGCTCTTCAGGGACCCCAAACGCACGCCGACCACGACACCTCCGAATGCTCACTCGCTTCTCGCTCCCCAACCCCCTCTGAGGTTTTTCTTTTTTTTATCTTTTTTTTAATTTATCTTTTTTTCTTTCTTTTTCTTTCTTTCTTTCTTTCTTTTTTTTTGCCGCTTTCTCGCTCTCCCGCTCTTGTCCCCTCGTCTTACAAACCGCGCCTAGCCAGTCAAGCGCCAGCGCTCATTTTCTTTTCAGTCTCTCCCTTTACAGCCAGCCACAGCCGACATCGACGTGACGTCACTCCACTAACCCTTTAAAACTAAGCCACCAAGGATGACGAGGCCGCCTTTGACGAAGATAGGTCCTGCTATCGAAACGTTGGCCAGCCTTTCTGAGGCACCTTATCCCTGTTTATAATCCTTATTCCTCGTGTGCTACTCCATTAGTCAGCCGTCTTTTTTGATTTTGGCATACCCTGTGCTTGTAGGCCTGGGCGAGCGCCCAAACTACGGAAAAGTCAAGGTGCCAACATTGGTGTCCCCATTGCTCCTTTGGTGTCGATCTTAAAGGCGCCGCCAAAGTATACTAAATAGTGAATGGCACGTTATTTACACTCAGCAATTGCGCCTTGGCAGAGGAGATCCTATTATAATATTCTCGGGTACCCTTTTGAGTCCTCCGTTTGCCAGCTAGTATATTTATTTTCGCATGTTATGTGAACTCATGTGGGTCCAAATTGCACCAGTAAACGTGAATTTCTCCTCGCAGAGAAAGCAGGCAAAAAAAAAAAAGCGGGCCATTTTTATGTTCTGTAAGGAACCGTTCCCGTAAGATTCATCTTCGTGACGTGCACCAGCTCAAAATCACATGTGCATATAGCCTCTGAAGAAATGCGAAAAACCACGTACATTTCTCTGGCTTCATAGTGGCGTCTGATCGATGCTAATTGCTCATGTAAAGGAAGACCTAAAATGTGCCTGTAAACAATTCAGGAAAAAATTGTACTTGCGCAAAAATGCAAGAATTTTGCTCGCGAATCATCGCTAGGGCAGTTAAGCGCGAAATTTGCGAAGGAAAGTTCTGCGTACACTTTCTCTGCACTATATCCAATGTCGGACAAATGCATGGAGATATTTCTGAGCAGTGTAGGTAGAGTTTACCTACATTGTTCTTTCGCCAACCGCCGTGGCTCAGTTTCTTTTGTGGTGTGCTGGTAAGCACGAAGTCGCGGGTTGGATTCCCAGCCGTGGCAGCTGCGTTGCAATGGGGGCATGAAGCAAGAGCGGTGCACAGTTGAACGCCTTTATAACGAATTGCTTGGGGCCCCCGAAATCATTCGTTATACAGGTCACTTCGTTTTAAAGGTCGCACACCGCACAGCTCCCAATAGAACCGGGACACAGTCATAACTTCGTTATAAAGGTCATTTCGTTGTAGATGCGTTCGTTGCAGAGGCGCCCGACATTACTATGGGTTGTACGTATGTCGATAAACTCCATATAGTGAAAATGATTTTAAAGTGTACGACAACCTGCAAGTGTACTGCTTTATGACGCTAAACCCAATGATCAATCAATAAAGCAATTTGATCGATGCCCTGTAATCAGTCCCTAAACGTAAATTTGTCATCTTGCATATATATGGTGCATGCAGCAGTTGTTGCGCTGTTTTGTTCAACGGCATCAAATTGCAAAGGTCATAATGTGCGTTGTGTAAGCACCACGTAGTGTCGGAACATGTGTCCTCAGAATGGCACTGACAATCTTGTTTAGAGCTGGCACCACTGGGCTATTTTAGGGCCGTCGTTTACCACCGCAAAAGAAATGTCACAGTTTCGCCCTAAGGGCGAAGCAATGAATGCGATAGCAACACAGCAATGTCATACGAAGTAAGGTGAGCGGCTTTGGTAGCAATATGAATTGTAGTAAACATGAGCTGATTAAGTAAGCAGGTGTGCTGCGGCGTAAGTAGACCGACATGAAGAGAGACTCGATGACCACGAGAAGACGCGTGTGAAACGGTGGTGTTGAAGAGAAGCGGTTCCCGTGGGCAGCGCGTGCGAAGGGACACACCTGTAGCGCTTGCACTGCCGATCCGGGCAGTATTGCATGTGTAGCGTGGTGTGAGCGCGCACAAACACGAATAGATCACACTGAATGACTGCAGACAACGACTGTCAAAACGCTGGCAGCAAGCATACGCCGCAGCGGGCGAAGGTACGTGCGGTCTATCGCTTCAACGGAAACTGAGCGGCGAATGCACGGCGCATAAAGGTCAGAGCCGTGTGGAGATAAGAGACGGTGCGGACGAGCGACGAGCGCGGTTGTCGGCAGAAGTGCCCCCCCCCCCCCCCCCCGCTCCCTCCGGTGCTGGCTTCCTGCTTTCTTGCTTGCGCGTGGGAGATGAGTGCGTTCGCTCTCCGTGATAGCGCGCGTCCCCGCACACTTCCGCTCGGGCATACGGCGCGCGGCGAAGATTTTATCTATACGGAACCTCACGGCGACGACGACAACGACGGCGACGCCGACGGCAGAAATCCTGTTGAAGTCTCCATATAATTGCTATCGCAATAAAACAATAATTGCCCGACGTTCTGTTCTGCCGGGGCTTGTATCCCCATAATAAAACGACCGAGAGTACTGCCCCCGGACTACAATAGCCTCGCTGGTTTTTGGCAAATTTTCTTGACGCATTCAAGCGTCACTCCCAGCCTTTAGTTCCGATTAAGCGGTGTCAGACAAAGGGAGACAATCTCAGTAAAGCTATTTGCTTCACGCTGGGAACAAGCATTCAAGCTAATTAGGTTTGAGATCAACGGGGAACATACTTGGCAGCCTCCAGTTTGCAGATGGCATTGTCCTGTTCAGCAACGCTGGAGTTATAAATGTTGATCGAAGTTTGTGCATGGCCGTCCTGACTTCCCATGGTGAGATGTCCTCATCTAATGTGAGGTTGGCCAGGCCTGTGTAGTCGGTTGGGGGTGTCCTGTCTGTGGTGGTGAGGTAATGCGTCCTTAGGGTGTTGAGTTCTTGGTCCTGCATGAGGAGCTTATGCAGGATCCTGTGGACGTTCTTTCCTTGAGTTGTGTTTGTGTGGTCAGGATCGAGCAGGCAACGAAGGAAGGTCCAAGTATCGGTGAGCCGTAGATTTCCACTCATTCGGTCACATAGCTGGTCCCATTGCTGTTGAGCTAGATGCCCTGTGTGAGCCTCATTGGTTTAATTAGTGGTGCAATCTTCTGCTTGAGGGATCTGTTATGTTTGCTTAGTGAGCCATCGTTTCTGTATGCTAGCATGCGCCTCTCATAGATGTAATATGCCGCTGTCCACAACATCTGTATCGGGTGGGGTGGGTATCTGTGATGTAGCCTTTTGCACGTCCTGGGTTAAAGTATGTAGCCATGAGTCCAAGTCTGCTATTGATTCAGGGGCTGTGGTTCTGGTAACATGGAATTTGTCCCAGTCCACAATTTCAGCCGTACGTTTGGATCGTTGTGCTAGGTTGTGAGCAGGAATTCCCGAGCTGATAATGAAATGGTCACTACCCAGTGATGTCTGGGTGTTGGACCACTTGCTGTGGTTGATGTTCTTCGTAAGGGTTGGATCTGGGCTAGTGTTTAGCTGGATACTGTTACCTATTGCTGTGGGTCCGCTGTCTAACTTGTCGCTGGCGGGAGCCGCACCCGCAACCTCCGCATTACGCGTGCGTTGCACTACCAATTGTGCTACGACGACGGTCATCAATTCGTCGACTAACTTGGGTATTTATGTTTACTAAATCTAGCCCTAGGTGTGTTAACCAGCGCCACTCAGAACCATGGTGGGTGGATGTGGAACATCCTTTTTAGCCGATGGCATCACGTAACACGTGATCTTGGGAGAGCAGGCACGTGGCTAATAAACCTTCGCATGCTACCTAATGACATCAAGGCTGCCAGATTTCGAGACCCTCGCAATGAACAAACGAAAGAAGAAGGGGAACCGAAGGGCTCGATTTTGTTAATCATAACCACATAAAGCCAACAGACAATGACCCCAAGGAAAGCATCGGGGAAATTTAAGTGTGACTGAAATTGGAATGTAGAAAATAATGAAGAAAATGTAGATGTAGTAAACATAAATACCCAAGTTAGAGGACAATTGATGGCCGTCGCCTTAGCACAACTGGTAGTGCAATTAACGCACGCATAATGCGGAGGTTGCGGGTTCGGCTCCCGCTGGCGTCAAGTTATCTTTTCGTCCACTTTAACTTCCTTTTTTTCCCCCTTATTTTCTACAATCCAATTTCAATCACACTTAACTTCCCCCATGCTTTCATTGGGTTCATTCTCTTTTGGCTTTATGTGGTTATGATTAAGAAAATCGAGCCCCTCAGTTCCCCTTCTTTCGTTTATTCAGTGCGAGGGTCTCGAATCTGGCAGCCTTGATGTCATTAGGTAGCATGCGAGGATTTATTAGCCATGTGCCTGCTCTCCCAAGGTCACGTGTTACGTGACGCCATCGGGCTAAAAAGAATGTTCCACATCCGCCCACCATGGTTATGAGTGGCGCTGGTTAACGCACCTAGGGCTAGGTTTAGTAAACGTAAATACCCAAGTTAGTGGACGAATTGATGGCCGTCACCGTAGCACAATTGTTAGTGCAACGCACGCGTAATGCGGAGGTTGCGGGTTCGGCTCCTGCCGACGACAAGTTATCTTTTCGTCCACTTTCATTTGCCTTTTCTTCATTATTTTCTACGTTCCAATTTCAATCACACTTAATTTCCCCGATCCTTTTTTTGGGTTCATTGTCTGTTGGCTTTATGTGGTTAGGATTAACAAAGTCGAGCCCCTCGGTTTCCCCTTCTCCTTTCGTTTTTGCATAGAATTTAGTTTTTTAAAGCTGTACTGGATCAACATGCATTTACCCACGCACATACACTTGGTGTATTGGTCCTCCTATGTTCGCAAAATTTGACCTCAGTTGTACATATAGTTGTAATTATGCCAGCACAGGTGTCTAAGTTTTACACTGCTCGTAAAACAGACTAATAACGCTATGAACCACTAGCATATGTATTCGACAGGAAAAGGCTCGTTTAAGCCACCCATTTGGAACATTGAGTACATATTACGATACCACGTTCCTAATTTTCCCCAGGTATAAACAACATGCTTTATTTAGCTCACCGAGGACACCGGAGAAACAAACTACGAATCTCGTATGATGCCCAAAAACACAGGGAAAAACGAGGGTTTAGTAATAGTCTGCAACACGTGCATTTAAAGCGGGAAAGTGAAAGCTTCGCAACGCATTGCGCTTAAAATTCTTCCTATTTTCAAAGAATTTCAAGTCCGTATCTCATGCTGTTGTTTTAGGAGTCTGGGAAACATTTCGATTAGCGGCAGTACTGACACCCTGGAAAGCTTCAATGAGTAACTTTCTATAAAGGCTGTACTGAACCTACACAGAATGAACATTTATCACTCGTAATTCAGGACATTGCTTCGTACTTCGAATAAACATAAACATAGTGCTGGTATATTTTACCGAGGATACCGGGGGGAAAACAACTGAATGCCGTGTATAACACATAAAAATTGGGAGAAAAGGAGTATTCACTAACTGTTTTCGGAGCACATAAGCAACCTACACAGTTGAAATTTTTGGTACATGTCACCAATAAGTGGCCCTCACTTTTTCGAAGTGCGAAATATTGGCTGTTCTTGCTCGTGCCGGAAAATAAGTAATAGTGTAGCTCGGAAACAGCCTGGAAATGAAATCGACAAAATCAGAAGTGACACATGCCTTTAGAAAAAATTCAAGTTAGTGTTCTATTGGTATTGAAATATCTGTGCACGTTCGACCACGGTGATTTTCACGAACACATCTACGATAAGTAGTGATTACGTAATGAAATTAAAATGTTACACCTGTAATAGGTGTGATTAAGTTTTTGATAGTGATACGATACTGAGACTGCAACGCAATGTAGGCTATCTCAGGATGGAGATGAAACAGCTCCAGCATTTATTAATGCAACGATTTCATGCCGCAAGGCACACCAGTCGTTGGGAACAGCTGATAATATTTATCCGGACCTCCCTCTCACTCGCAGGTTAAATATAGCAAGCTGATTGTGTTTTCAAATACGGATATAGTGGTCCCAAAAAACTGGGCATGATGCCAGTAGCGCAAGCTGACATTTGTTAGGGTGAGAACTGCCCAGCGCTAGGCCTAGTTAACGCGAGCGCCTATGGTGAATCCCGCGCGTCGCCTGCTACAGCGCGGACCACCAGGCGGCGTCGACGAGGGCTGCAGCACCCACATCGAGCTCCGCAATATCCATGTTTTCGTTGGTTATAGTTCCAGTAACCGACTGAAATTGTGTTTCATCGTCACCGTGAACTTCTAGGGAACCCAGGGGCCAGGGACACCATCTTTCTGGGCCTAGGTACGTTTTCGGCGGCTCCAGCACCTTGAGACAGACAGACAGACAAAGAACTTTTATTTTGGTCCTGAGAAGACGATGAGTGTCCCCCTTAGGGGACATCGTCTGTGGGCCGCACCCACGATGGAGCCGGGAGGTTGAGTCTCTCGGCGATCTCGCGGGCTCTCTGGACAGCCCTGAGCTGCTCTTCCTTGGCGGAGCTGGTGACGAGCCGGAGCCAGTCTTCCTCCGAAGAGAGAGACCCTGAGCCCCCGCGCAAATCTAGGCACTGACAGAGCATGTGTTTACGAGTGCAGCTGGGATGTCCGCAGAGCGGACAGCCCGGATCGATGCCTTCTATAAATTTTGAATAAATAAATGGAGACGGATAAGTCCCCGTCTGCAGCATTCGCAGGGTGATTGCCTGTGCATGGTCTGTTTAGGTGTGGGTTGGGAAGCGGAAACTTAATCCGACGCCCCAGTTGATAGTGCTTGCAGACCTCATTAAAAGTGAGAAGAGTGTCCCTTTGCCACTGCCCTCCCCCGGCCTCCGATTGCCCACTTCCGGCGCGGCGAGTGAGACCTTGCGCCTGGAAGAAGATACCAGCCACGCAGCGTCGGAGGTAGCCCGAATCAGGGCTAAGGCGCTGGCGGTTGCCGCCGCGCCGCGTCGGTGCAGCGTCCGTCACACGACACCGACGCATATGGCGAATCAACACCGCGCCTCTGTTGCGGCAGGCGGCTCAAACGGTGCGTCGGCTCAACGTAAACTTCCCACAGAAGAAGACGACATGGATTTCTCTGAGTCCTTGACTTCTCGGAAACCTACTTCTCCAACGCTTCTCCCGGACGCTGAGGATCTGCGGCCAACTACGAGAGAACCCGACGAAGAGGGATGGCAGACGGTGCTGACGCTTCGTCAAAAACGACAACAAGCGAAGGAACGCCTACAGGTGAAACGGAACGAACCTTCGCAGAATGAGCAGAACAAATCACCCCCCAACCGCAGACGCAGGGCGTGACGGAACAAGCTCCCACCACTGCCGTGGACGACTTCAAGATTATTCTCCGTCCACACCAAGGCTTCCG